>NW_009635485.1:0-200 GCF_000690535.1 Cariama cristata | reverse complement strand
GCGGGGCCGTTGGGGTGGTTTCTGCCTGGCTGCCACAGGGCTGAGCCACTGCCAGAGGACACCAGCCATCAGGAACTGCTCCTGAGCTTTTCTCGGAAGATGATTTGGGACACACAACCCTCAGGACCCAAACACAGCCCGCCCCCCAATGCCACTACTTGGACAATACGCTGGCCTGAGGGGGGAAGCCCCTCACGGAT
>NW_009635484.1:7110-7349 GCF_000690535.1 Cariama cristata | reverse complement strand
GTTTTTTAAATTTTTTTTAATCTCTCTATATACACCCCTATATCAGATGGGTTCACACGGGAGCAGAGGTGACGAAGCCAGCATCTGCGTTGGCACACCCAGCAGGCTGCTGAACGTTTACATTTCAGGAGGATTTTGATGATTAGAGCATTTAGGGGTCCTACAGGGTCTAGACTTCAAAAAGAGGTACAAAATCTCAGATGCCAGCCCCCAGGGCTCACCAAGAGATGCCATCGCAT
>NW_009635484.1:6678-7032 GCF_000690535.1 Cariama cristata | reverse complement strand
GGACCGGTACCAAACCCCAGCCCGACCTCGGACCTACCACCTCTGCGGGTGAGAAAGAGAAAAGGCTTTTCTAGAGTGATAACCAGCAGCCAAACCTCAAAAACTGGGAGGTTCCCACAGAAACCCAGCAAACGCTAGTTAGACACAAGGTTATTTGCCGGCAAGGATTACAAGAAAAACACTTTGGCCTCCAATCCGACCCTTCTTTCGTGAGACAATCGGCAAGTCACCCACCAAGCCACGGGTCGGAAAAGACCCTTTAGCATTAATTGCATTAATCCTAAAAGGAATAACGAGCCTCCCGTCCCAGCATTGCTCATCACCACCCGCGCGGTCGTTGCTCGGATGCTGGGG
>NW_009635484.1:5863-6647 GCF_000690535.1 Cariama cristata | reverse complement strand
CTGCCTGCCGGGGGTTAACCGCCCACGGAGGAGCCTCTGGCGCACGCTCACGTCATGGAAATACTCAAGTAACCACAATTTTCTCTATTGCTTTTTGGCTCCGGTTCTTCAACATTTTTACACTTTCAGCCCAGATCTCTGCTATCTGTTTTCCAGCGAGGTAATTGGTACAGACAGCAGCTCAACCGAGCAGTCGGTAATTTTAATTTTTTTCTTTTTTAATATAGGTTACTGTTATACTTTCTACCTCCAATATTACCAACAGTGAGATATAAAAAAAGATCATGAGTCACAATAAAAGCCAAAAAAAAAAAAAAATCAGATGCACAATAATAAATGGAGGTGGGACGGGGGGTTTCTGGGTTTTGCTGGGTATTAATATTGCACTGGGTCGGACTGAGCTCCAGACAGCTCTGTTCTGCTGTTGCCTGCCCACCCACGGCAGCAGCCATCGGCCCCTCTCCTACATCCCTCCCACCTTTCCCAGTCCTCCCCGTCTGCATCAGCTGTTTCTCCTGCCCAAGGTGTACCGACCGACGAGGAGGGGCTGCCTTCCTTGCCTTCACCCCATCTGAGATGCAATGGGAGGTCACCCATGAGTGCTGCGTGAGAACCAGGGGAAGGGGAGGGGGAAAAAAGGGGAGAAAAAACAAAAAAAAGAAAGACAAGATAAAAAAAAAAAAGCAAGCAAAACCCCCCATCCCTGTCCTGATAATCACAACCTGCCTTAATATTTCCACCCTGTAATTGAGACTGCGAGTGCCAGCAATGTTGCTGGAAAATA
>NW_009635484.1:0-5764 GCF_000690535.1 Cariama cristata | reverse complement strand
CCCAGAAGACAACGGCCACCTCTTCGCGGCACCGCCGGCTGCGATCAGCAGAACCACCAACGGGCTGGGCAGGGAGCGCTGCCCCGCGTGCCAGACCTGCCCGAGCGCCCTAATGGGCTTTTCCCAAGGGAAAAAATATATAGGGGCTTTAGAGCATCCTTGTGCAATGTCAGCACCCAGACGCCTGGCCTTACCTAATGAAAAAGGTTTGCCATTCTGCTTTTACTGCCCTAATTCCCCATGGAGTGCGGCTTAAGACCTTATGAGCAACGCCTAATACTCCTTTTAACAGCCCTGAAAACATGAATGGGGATGGGGCATCCACTGACCCCCCAGGCGAGCTCACGTAGCAGGAGAAGGATTTTGTGGCCGAGCCGCAGACAGCGATGCCTCACGGGAAGGAGCCCCTTCCTCATGAACAGGGCTGGACCAGCTGGGCGAGAGGCCCAGGGTGCAAACACTCAACATCTGGCTCATGGCTTACAGAGAATAACCTTCAAAAAAAAAAAAAAAAACAAACCAAACATCTTGGAGGGGCATCAGCATCCCAACCGACTCTGCAAATGCTGCGTGTAGGAGAAAAAGCAAAGCTGGCTCCTCCAGAGGTCTGAACATGTGAAAAAGCATCAAGCCACCTCATTTTTCAGGACCGTGAAAATAAAAGCATCTCAGGGTCGCGTGCAGCCCCGCGAGGTTTCCGATGCCTTTCAACAACCCGTTCAGATCCGCGCTGCAAATCGCAGGAGGGCGATGGGAATGCCGCTCTCAGGGGAGGGCTTGTGCTCTCTCCAACTCTCCAGCGCTGCACAGGGCTCGAGCTATCACCACCAGAAAATAACAACCATCTGCTTTAAGTTGCCCAAAGTCGCATGTGCTCAGCCCTGCTTTGTGCCAGCATCCGCAATTTTGGGTGCGCAGCAGGGATGTCCCACAGAGGCCGTGCCAGAAGCATCGCCTGGGCTATGGATGTGCCAGGACAGATCCGACCCGTGGGACAAGGATGATTTAGCAGCAGCCAGGAGCCTCCTGCTTTCACACCATCCCTTTTGCAAGGGGAGATCAAATGCAGAGTGAAAAGGCAGCGACTTGGACGCTTCTCAAAAATTAAAATTCTCCTTGGTAGGAAGAAAGCAAAAGCAACAGCCGGCGTCGGGTGATCTTTTTTACTCAAGAGAAATGGTTTTGAGGGGAAGCTTTAGAAAGCAAAAACCACCAAACCCTTACTTGCAACATAAACATCAATAGTACTTTTCCGAGATTTACCCTGGAGGGAGACGACCATAGAAACGCGACTCCATAGCTTCAAATCAGACCTGGCGATTACAAAGGGCTTGAAAAACGCAGGAAGCCCAACGCCACCGAGAAGGCAAAGAGCAGACGGGTGGTGATGGCGAGGACCACGCTAGGTTGGCCAAAAACACTCGGTTGGAGCAGGGAGGTCAAAACAGGCACCTGAAATACCGGGGATGAGGATTAGCCTGGGGGAAGGGGGGGATTTTGCTGCTAATGGTGTTTTTGGAGGACCAGCTCCAACCCCTTTCTGGAAAACAGCGCATCCCAAGCCGGCATGCGGGCATCCACGCTGCATCCGCCTCCTCCTAAATCAGTGGTTTGTAGCACCAGCTTCACCGCCTCCAGCTTTAAAAGCAGCAGTGAAATAAAAATATTCTTGAACTAACCCTTGTGCCATAGGGGAGGCCAACCCCAGGGGTACTCACAAGACCTGCAGGCAAAATCCGTTCCCCCCCAGTGCAGCCCCTGCCTCTCCTCGCCCTGGAAATTTTCCCTCCCTGGTTCCTGCAGCATTTAAGAGCAGACATCAGTTTTTCTAAACGTTGCTTTTTATTCATAATTTTTTTTTTTTTTTTTTAAAGGCAGGTATGAAAGCGGGTAAGCCCAGAGGATGGCAAAGGATGAAAATCGCGAGTTTCCTCTTGTCCAATTAGGAAAATTTCTTGTAGTCTCTCCCCAAATTTGAAGGCGCTCACAAGGTTTTAATGCCTCAGCATTTCTCCTAAGGGAAAGGATTTGGAGGAGGAGAAAAAAAAAAAGAAAACCACCACCCGTAGCATGTTTATGAATCAGACTGTTAAGCGTGTGTTTCGGGGGTGGAAAAGGTGGGCGATGCGCAGATGAACAGAGAGCAGAGTTAGATGAGTCAGAAAATGCTGCTTTTCCTCTCCTTACCGGCATCTCAAATATTTCAGCATGAAATAGAAAAATTTTTTTTTCAATTTTTTTTTTTTTTTAATTTTCAAGAGAGAGTGGGAGCATAACCTTGGCTGGTTAGCAACTGCCGGCAGCTCATCCGACGTTCAAGTAATGCACCGCAATTAGAGTACGCGCAGGGGCGCGTGCATGCACACGCGTGTGCCAACGGACGTACTGACACATGTACACGCAGCCCCGGGTACAGGCTGGGAAAAGGCTGGAAATAAAGAATCGATCGGTGGGTTTTGCTGCTGCTTCTAGCAAAATAGGGGCTCGGGTGCGCGCTCATGCCAAAGAGCGGAGAGCCCCTCGTGAATGAGCCCCGGTGGGTTTGGGGAGAGCGGCAACGCAGCACGGGCTGGATTTGGGCTCAGGGACATCTCCTCCTCCCACCCCGGTAGGCTCCGGCACACACACGTGCAAAAATGCACACAAGGGCTCCGAGATCCTGAAATAAAGCTTAGGGAGATGTAAAGAGGTGCGTTATAAAAGAAAAACCAATTTACTCACAGGCTTTGAGTTCGCCCAGTGCTGAAGTTGGCTTGGATAACGCTTAAACCACGTAACTGGTGCTCTCCCCGCATCTCGCGGGGAGGGTGTGAAGAGCATCGGGTACCACGTTGGGGCGGTCAGCCCCAGGAGCGGGGAGAGTAAAGGAGGGGATGGGGGCTGACGGACAGGGTCCGATCCTGCCCGGTGGTGTTTCCAACCACAGACGGCAGCAGGGCTTCTGCTCCGGAGTCAGAAGAGATGAAACGCAAGAAGAGATCAACGCCCCTATGCTGCCAACAGCCCAGCGCTTGACTCCACTGACATTCACAGCCCATTTAGGTTGGCGACGAAGCAAATCAAATTATGCATATGCATTAACACCAGCAATAGCCTGCCCGAAACGTACGCTCATTTACACATGGAAATCCATTTAGAAGAGAGAAATCAGAGTTATATTGAAAACAGAAAACCACTTGACCGTCCACGGGGCAATTCCTGTTTACATCTGTCATTCCTCGGCAAAACTGAAATCATTTCAGCGTAAATTGTGTCCCTGGTTTTACATTTAGAAAGAAAAATGTTTGCACCTCAGTATCCTCCTGCTCAGTCTGTTATAAAATACGAGATGTGCATTTTTTGCTTTTGAGGGTTTTTTTAGGGTTTGTTTTTTTTTTTTTTTTTCCAAGTGTTGTGGTCTAAAAGCAACCCGTGGAGCTCGGTGCTGGTGGATGGGAGGAGGTATAGGGAAGCACCCGCCTGGCACACGCAGAGCATCCAAAGCATTTATTAGTGAAAATTCACTTTGGAGATTCAGGAGCTTTTTAAGAATCGCCACGGTGAGATCTAAACATTCTGCAGCTTCTCCAGTTTCCTTGGCAAATGAAACGGCCATGCTGACAGCACCGATGACAGATCTGAAACTAGAACACAAGCTCTTCCTAATGGAGAAATATCTACTGCCAGTCCAGTAATCTGTATCTCGCTGCTTGGCTGCCAAGCCACAAACTGGAGATACTCAATAATCAGTATTGCGCCCTGTTTCCTCCTGCAAATGTAAATGTGAGCGCTGGAACTGAAAAAACAATTTTAGGCTCCCAAAGAATACCCCCCCAAAAATATATACGTATTTTTTTTCATATAAAACACGCCAACGGCCACTGCTTCTCACTTAACGTCGGAGCTCATTGCAGCTCTTTTTTTTTTTTTTCAAAATGCATCAACACAGCACAAAAGCAGCAGAGAGGAACTCTCTGAACTATGTCAGGAGGCAGTTTTTAGGGAAGATTATGTGTTTTAGATTGTGATTCACGACCACACTGGCAGTTTGATTTCACGTTTAGAAGGAGATGAATGAACGTGAGACAAGAGGGGGCGAAAATGAAACTCGCTGGAGCTGAAGGTCTGCTCTGCGCTTCAAACCACACAAAATTTGAATTTTCTTCCCCCTTCTGCGTGAGCTCAAGCAAGTCACCAAACTGCCCCGCACTTCCCCTACCGGAGTTTAATTTAAGCCTAAATTAAAATGCAAGTTATTAGAGGCCATCTTCAAGACCCGCGCCCCGGCGCAAGTCCAGCTCGCCGTCCCACACCGCAGCACCCTCACCCGGAGCAGCACCCCCAAACGGGGCACCCAAGGGTACCCCAGCGCCCTTAAGGGTGTTGGCTCCTGCTGCGCGTTCTCACCCTGCTGGAAAAAAGGCTATTTGCTTAACTTTGAGGTTTTAAACCAAAGAAACCACAGAGGGTCCCATTCTGCAGGACTTCAAGCTGCACTAACCTGTCCATATCTCATCCACGCCATGAAAAAAATATAAATACTGCATAAAAACTGCAAAAATTCAGAATTCTTAAAAATCTCGACCACATTTTTCACTGATGGGTAACACAGGCAGTGCAACCAATGTCTGCGCACATCACTGCGAGCTGTGTTGTACAGGAGACGCAGAGCTCTGCTCCGACGGTGAAAGCCGCGGGACATCCCAAAGTCAGAAGTTCTTGTGGATCAACGGCCTGCAAGAAACCCAACACTGGACTGTACGGGAAGAAAAACTGTAGAGAGAGGCGAGCACAGAGCCACTGCTTGCAAGAAGGGGAAGGAAGAAGAAAAAAAAAAATAAAAAGACAAACGAATTGCCACCGCTGACCCTTTGCTTTGCACCTACGTCACCTGTTCGAGCTCCCTTTTCCAAGGCAGAGAGCCCGGTGCCACCGAGCATCCGCTGTGCCTGACTCAGCGACGATGATTCACTTGGGCAAACAGGAGGATGAAGGCACGGTGAGCCTGGCGACGGTGATGCCTGTAGGTGACACACCGCTGCCCGGCACAGACCACCGTCATCCCCACGTCCCGTGGGGCCGAGGGACGGCGCAGAAATGTTGGGAGTAATTAATACCTTGAAATCAGGCCGATCACCGGTTTGTTAAGGAGGTATTTTGCATTCAGCCCCCAAAGCAGAGGGATCGCTCCCCTCCCAGCTAACCAGACACCAGCGGCCCTCCTCCCAACGGAGGTCAGACAAGGGCAGGTGTGATGCTCCACTGCTTACACCTTGCGCGGAGGGCTCCGTGGTGAGAGCTCCCCGGTCCAGCCCTGACCACGCCGACTCGGGGAACGGAGCCGAAGCCACCTGGTACGGGGAGCACCGGTGGGATGGGGAACCTGGAAGGGGGGGCACGGCCCTCCGGTCCCACCTAACACAGCCCTCCCAATGAATAACGATGCAGACAGCAATCCTGCCAGCACCTACTCGGGCTTTTCTTAGCCTCACCCATGACGATGAAGCAAAAAGTAGATGCAACAAGCTCCAACCCAGGAGAGAGTTTCCACACTTCGCTCCTTGCACAGCTTCAAGGAAGGACTTGCTACGCCGAAGCACTGGAGCAAACCCACCCCAAAACCCTCCTGTTTCCATATGCAGTTAACGACCTACCTCCCGGCACAGCCCCGGCAACCAAAATCACCGTTGACCCGGGTAGGGTCAGGCACCCCAGTAAGTCCCTCCCATGCCCACTGAGCACTCGTAAAACACAACTTTAAAAATTCCCCTTACCAAACCCAAGC
>NW_009635483.1:0-11300 GCF_000690535.1 Cariama cristata | reverse complement strand
CAGTGTGCCCAGGCAGACAAGAAGGCCAAGAGTATCCTGGCCTGTATCAGAAATACTGTGGCCAGCAGAACTAGGGAAGTGATCATCTCTTTGTACTCTGCGCTGGTGAGGCTGCACCTCGAATACTGTGTTCAGTTTTGGGCCCCTCAATACAAGAAGGACATTGAGTGCTGCAACATGTCCAACGAAGAAGAGCGACAAAGCTGATGAAGGGCCCAGAGAGCAAGTCTTATGAGGAACAGCTGAAGGAGCTGGGGTTGTTTAGTCTGCAGAAAAGGAGGCTGAGGGGAGACCTTATTACCCTCTACAACTACCTGAAAGGAAGTTGTAGCGAGGTGGGGGTTGGTCTCTTCTCCCCGATAACTAGCGACAGGACAAGAGGAAACGGTCTCAAGTTGTGCCAGGGGAGGTTCAGGTTGGATATTAGGAAGAGTTTCTTCACTGTAAGAGTCGTTAAGCATTGGAACAGGCTCGCCAGGGTGGTGGTGGACTCACCATCGGTGGTGTTTAAAAAACGTTTGCATGTGGCGCTTCAAGACATGGTTTAGTGGGTTTAGCGGGCGTGGTGGAGTTGCATAGAAGGTTTGACATGGTGATCTTTGAGCTCCCTTGCAACCATAATGATTTTATGATTTTATGATTCTATGAAACAAATATTTATTATGGTGAATAAAACATTGCTTGAAAAGGAAAAATTAATATAGGACACTATTCAAAGATGTTCTTCCTTCCTGAATAAATGCCTTTAGAAAATACTGCACAGTTTAAGTTATTTTTAGAGTTTTAGATAGGAGTAGGTGCTCGATTTAAAACTTGCATAGAGCTTTTTGGAATCTGCTGTATTACAAGGATACACTGTAACTTCTCATCAGCAGCACTTAACAAGCTCTAACAACTGATCATATTTACAGAATAGTAAGCTATTTAAAAAATACAAAAATTTGCTAATTAAGAACGTGATTTCTTTTGTCTCCAAAACTCAGCATTTAATGTATTTGAATTTAACTTAATCTGTTTATGTCAATTTGTTTTTTGTCCAGGAAAATTATTTAATGAATTTTTTTAAGAAACCAATGTCAGCCAGCAACACAACTCTGACTTACACTGGTACGACTTTATTTAGCCTTGTAATTTGTGCTTCTTCTTCTGTAATTAAAACCTATACATTTTATCTTCATTAGGCCATGAAACTGTCTATCTGTCATTTAAGGAAAGAAAAATATAGATTTCATTTTCAGATAATTACTGTATGCTTTGAGAAACTGAAACTGAAGGCCAAGAGAGTTTAGAAACTGTAAGAGAGCAATAATCACCATTAATTTCAAAGCCTGCAGTTACTTTCCTAGTAGAAAATGTGATCTATATATATCATTAAAGAAGGCCATAAGTAGACCTGCTGGAACTCATGAACATAAGGCAGATATCATGTCACAGAGTCAGAAAAGGCTCAGCATTGACAATGATGACTTAATCCTATTTTCCTTCCTGGTTTGATTGATTCAATTTTCAGTTATCTCATCATTACAGAAAATCACAGGTAAGACACCACTCCTGCTGGTGTAAGTGAGATGTATGTTGAGCATATCATGTTCTAGTCTTGTTTCTCTTTCTCTTTGCATCTATAGAGATAAATTGAACACAGAACTGGTAATTCAGAGCTTTCTGGACCCTAGTCAATTCTAGCTGGCCCTTGAACAAATCTTTACTAAAAAAGATAGAAGTTTAATGTACTGGCAAACTGAAAATTTGATGTAAAGAATCAAGTAAATATATGCATTTTGGATTCTTAGGTGTCTAGAACAGTGACCATCTTCTAATCTAGAAGAATCCATCAACAATTCAACAACCACTAGTATTTTCCAATGATCTTCCATTAGCATGAAACACGAAACTTGCTCAGTTAGCCTGTCACTGAGCAGACACTGAGAGATGGAAAGATGCTGCCAGAATTAAGATGGTCTCTGCCACTTTTATTCAGCCCCCCTTGTGAATGTATCTCATAGTATCACAAACCAAACCTCTCACAAAGCTTTCTCTTTATTCAGAGTACTGTATAGTTGTATTCAGAGGATGAAGCAGTACTGTGTAAGAAAAGTGAATGCTGTCTATAGAATCCTGCTTCACTTGTAGCTTGGAAGGTTATCTGGAAGTTAAGAAGGAGGTGAATAAATTTACGTGTGATCTAATGATTTAAGTAACTGCAAATCATGGAGAACTGGATTTTAGATTTATTTCTGCCATAAAGCATCAGTGAGTGAAATGGTGCATGGCTTGTTTGAAATAAATAGTGCTTATTCTGTGCAGATAATATTCTTTTTACCTCAAAACTTATAAATCATTTGTCTCACTGACAGGGATAATGTAGTTCATCCTCAAATATTTTGCTCTTTCACTTTCTTACATGCATTTAGTGTATTTTACGATTAGAAAAACTTGAAAGTGTCAAACAAAACATCCTTTTTACATTTTGTTTCATTCTTTTCACCTAGAAGGTATTTGAAACATTTTTGAAGTCCTGCAAGTAAGTGAATAAATAAAAATTACAGAGAGCACTCTGGCATGTTAAACATCTATAGAAAAACTAAATTTGATAGCAAATATTTCAAGTGTAAAGATTTGGCAGGAAGGATAAGATCGCTACAGAAAACCCAAAGCATTTTATCTAAAAGCTAAAATAACCCAAGCATTTTCTACCGGTAGCCACAAATCTGGAATAGACTTTTGGTAACACAGAATTTTTAAGTTTGGGGGTGAAAAGAGTTTAATATGTTAGAAGTAAAATAGAAAATTAATGGAGATTTGGTTTTTTGAAAATTGCTGTCATTGAAGTTCTCCAGCGATTTGTAGCTGCCAAGGAAATTCAAGTTCGTATGAAACCTCCATAAATGTCTCTTGATGATGTGAGTTTGTATCCCCTTAGTATTGCAGAAGCCAAACAGAAACTACTATTTCAATTAAATATACTATTTATTGAAATAGTCATTCAAAATTATTATTATCCCAAGGATCTGAAATTGAATCACTGAAATCATAATTGTCATGCCCATAAGCTGTTATGTCAAATGAATGGCTTAACATATTTCAGTGACAACTTAAAAGAAAAGTAATGCAATATTGCTATGATACAGTTAAGGACTCTTAAATCAGCAATAAAGCTGTATCTTGCTCCTCTTCTTCATGAATAAAGAAACCTCTGTAATAGCCAAGAGCATTATATTTGCATTCATTTACATATTGAACAATGGGCAAAAAGGAGCAGAAACAGAAGGTAGAGTCTGTGAAAATTGAAGTAGGAAGACTCATGAGATCTGATTAGGGTCTTAAGTGCCATCAGTTGAGTTTGTGAATGGTGGTTGAGATCAGAGAACAGTCCATCACACTCACTGGAAATAGAACACACTGAAAGAGATTTGTCACCCAAGGCAGAAGACAGACAAATGGCTGCAGTGCTAAATGGGAAGGAGTATCAAAGAAGCTGGTAATATGGTAGGTAGGAAATATTTGTGATTCAGCAGTTTTGCAAGCATTCACTGTGAAAGGTGAAAGACTCTTTCATGGTAGATGTTGGTCATCAAGGCACGCTTTATGATGTGGGCCTTTACAGTTTCCAGTGAATCTTCGCTACTGGCAGGAATAAAATGATCAAGCTCTGAGTGGATTAATGTGGAAAAAAACAATTTCTAGATTGAATGAATCCTGAAAACTTCCTACAACAATGCACCTGGAAGAAATATTTTCAAACTCAGTTTGATATTTTGCTTGGAATTAAGTCAGAAATAATTCTGCAGTATATGTGTGAAACTAGGAGAACTCTTATTTCTCTGTGAGTATACATCAGAGTTCAGCCTTATGGACAAATTCTAATGCACACTCAAAGAGAATAGTCTGGTCTCATGTCCAAACTCCTTTGCAGTTTGTAACTCCATAATGTTTGTGTAGTAATTACAGTATGTGCTTGCTTGAAAACGTGGTACTAGGAAAGTACTTCAACAAGATAAAACTTTGCCTGCTTCTGAAAGAAGTTCTTGGTAAATTCCATTTCAGTGCAATACTTATTAGATGCTTTATGTCCCTTTCATTCTTAAAAAACACACTTTGATGATAGAGCTATGTGATTTGTTTATACTTCATGACAGTAAAGGCTGATATATGTCATCCACTGTCTGCTTTGGTTTTTGTTTAGTTATTTCAGATGTATTCTGAAAATCACTATCATGAGAGCAAGCAGTCCTCATGGACAGTTGCCTCTAGTTCTTCAGAAGGTTTTTGAATCTCTTAAAAATTTAGATAAAAATATGCAATCCCAGTAGTAAATCGGGGATTGCATACCCATTGTGATTCATGTAATTAAAGGTCAATCTCTTGGGCAGAAATCATTAATTATATTTATTCAAAAATTTAATATATAATATGTTTTGTTTACTTGTTGTATCATGGACATGCAGGTCTTGATTCAGTAACATATAACAATCACAAACTAACTTTAAACCCATGAAGTGAATGTTAAAGTTTCAGTGCATTGAAGTATCAAAACAATAACTTATCAAAACCTGTATTTAACTGAATTATAGACTGCTGACCGTAGTACAGTAAAAAATTTCTAAACAAAAACAGCAGAGACATCCTGATTTGGAATTTGAGGCTTTAAACTAAAACCTTGCTAAAAAAATACTACAAGCCTTATTTTACAAATGTATCTTTCAAAAAGAATTACGGAACTTTTTTAATATTTTGAGCTATTTAATCAACACTGAACTATGTTGTCTTTGTATAGATCATAAAATAGAAGACTTATTGCAAAGAAAAAGCAAGCAATATACTGTAGCTTGAGGATGAGCAAAAGTTTAACACAGGATATATTTGTGCAATCATTATTAGTTTGAAAAAATACTGGACATGCATGAATTACATTTTATTTAAAATATGATGCAAAAATGTCTTTCTGTTCAAAATGCATACTTGCACTCTGAAACATAATACCATTCCAGTTCCAAGGAGAGATAAGTATTAGTTGTTCTTGTTATCTTGGTTTGTTATTAAGGTATACGAGATAGGAACTAGTTTTAGTTCCGTAACTATGCAAAAAAGTGTACACAGGTAATACATAAAAGTATAGGGTTTTTTTTTTTAGAAAATAGCATGGATACTTTTTTACTTCAGTTCTTTTGAGAATGAGTAGAAGGGGTTATTGTATTTATTTTAAATTTTCCTACCAGTCTGGCTTTATGTGCTACAGGTCTCATTTTTGTGAATGTCCTAAGGGAACATAAGTCAGGCAGTGTTACTGAAATATATTTCAGCAAAATAAAGCAATATAATGCAGGTCATTCAATCTAATGTAGTGGAGAATGAAAATGAATGATCACAATTTCATAGACTGACAAGGCTTTTCAAGACAAGCCCATGATTGTTCACTATAGCAGACAAGCCATACAAGCAAATTCTACTTGGAATTATCGCACAGCACACTTTTAGCACACAATATTTTATGCCTTCGAAATTCACAACTTTTGCAAAATAACTCTTCACAATTATTAACTAGTTAATTTCCATAATATCTAGTGAAGCACAAAGGACAGGTTGCAGTCAATGACAGTAGTTACTATTTTCAGACAGCCTTCTCTTAGCCCTTGCCATATTGCACCATCAAAAGAGATGGTTTTTGGCCCTTGAAATCCAGAACACTGGCTGTATCTTGTACTTTCTCCCAAACAGTCCTACATACACGATAAATTAATCTCAATTTTCATAATTCAAGTATCTTTTTGTGAAGTTGCCAATAAGAGAATAAGCATATCTAAGCACATCATTGGTTTGTGAACTACTGTGACTCTACTGCGGTGACTTTGTCAGCTCTGCACAGGACTAGAAGCAGATTATCTTAAGATTCTTTGGTTTTGGAGTCTTTTTTTTCCAGGTAAGATGTTAAGAAGTCAGCTAGACCTTGCTGCAAAACTGACAGCAACAACTTCCCAGATGGTAGCCAGCTGACAAACAGTGTGACTGTAGCTGTAAATTTTAACTACGCGTGATGAATACAATATAGTCAGTTTGCCAAATACTGAGCAGGACTTTCATTGTCTAGCCCTTGGTTCGAAATATTGACAGTTAGCCTAGCAGAGAATCAGTTTTCAAAGCATTACTATACTTATGTTCTAGTAACCTAAAACCATAGACTGAAATTTCTACAGCCAAGACCACTAATTTATTCAAACAGTTGTTCCTTTTAATTTTTTTCTAAAAACTGAAAATAACATCCAATGCTAACAGAAATGAAAAATATTTCATTTCCTTGGACTAGCTAATTACTTTCATTCCTTCAAGTAGTCAACTATTTTCTTAAATTCTATCAAGATTTCTCATTTTGCTCCAGATGGAAAGCATAAAGAGAGGCTTAAAGATATTAAACTTTTCAACGGCCAAACTTCTCCAACAAAAATCTAAAAGTGTTCTCTTCCCCAACCTATATGAAACTGAGTTTCCTGTAAATTACAATCCATTGTAATTAATCAGTAGAACATTGATTATTCAATGATACAAAATCCTCATGCAATAAAGAAAGAGTAACAGGGGAAAAGGAAGGTTACAATTCCAGCATTTTACAACACACCAGTCAGAGGACTACAACTGAAGTCTAGATAAGTCCTCTTCAAAGATTAATTTTAGGTCAAAACACTGCCAGTGTCAACCTATTTGTGAACTGCAGTCCCATTAATATATGTAATCATGTCTTTTTCTTGCCTTGTGTTCCCACTAAGAAGATTTATTTGTAATGTTTCAACTAAGGAAAACAAATTTAAATTTTGGCTGTGTTTGAGGTTGTTAGGTATGATCTGTGACCTCTTACAGTATTTCACTTCCAAATAGCAATATTTATTAAGTCTTGTAAGAGTTTGCTTTTTGGTAAATGGAAATCTAGAAATTTCTTTCAGAAAGAGTAAAATAAAATCTTTAAAATTATCTTACCCTTATCATCCCTTGTGTTAATAATGAAAGGTAATATATTTACATAGACTCTTAAACTTCTCTTATTTGCTACCATTTCAAATCTACAGAATGCAGAACCCTGCATGACTGATACCAATCAAAAATTCTATAGTATCACTTCATACTTCATTATAAATCCAAGACACCAGGTCAATATGCAAGCTTGCTGACAACACCAAGCTGCATGGTGTGGTCAACATGCTGGAGAGAAGGGTTGCCATCCAGAGGGACCTTGGCAGGCTTGAAAGATGGGCCTGTGAGAACCTCATGAAGCTCAACATGGCCAAGTGCAAGGTCCTGCACATGGGCTGAGGCAGCCCCAAGCACACATACCGGCTGGGAGGAGTATAGATTGAGAGTAGCCCTGAGGAGAAGGACTTCGGGTTGTTGGTTGGCAAGAAACTCTACATGATCCAGCAATGTGTACTTGCAGCCCAGAAAGCCAACCATATCCTGGGCTGCACCAAAAGAAGCACGGCCAGCAGGTTCAGGGAAGTGATTCTCCTCCTCTACTCTGCTCTCGTGAGACCTGACCTGGAGTACTGTATTCAGCTCTGAGGCCCCCAACACAAGAGGGACATGGACCTGTTGGAGTGAGTTCAGAGGAGGATCAGAAAGATGATCAGAGGGCTGGAGCACCTCATCTATGAAGTCAGGCTGAGAGAGTTGGATTGTTCAGCCTGGAGAAGAGAAGGTTCTGCAGAGACCTTATAGCGGCCTTCCAGTATCCAAAAGGAGCCTACAAGAAAGCTGGAGAGGGATTTTTTACAAGCGCATGTAGTGATAAGACAAGGGACAATGGCTTTAAACTGGAAGAGAGATGATTTAGATTAGATATTAGGAAGAAATTCTTCACTGTGAGAGTGTTGAGGCACTGGAAGAGGTTGCCCAGAGAAGTTGTGGATGGGCTATCCCTGGCAGTTTTCAAGGCCAGGTTGGCTGAGGCTTTGAGCAACCTGGTCCAGTGGAAGGTGTCCAAGGGGGTTGGAACAAGATAGTCTTTAAGGTCTCTTCCAGCCAAACCATTCTATGATTGTACGAATACAATCAAAAACTCTATGGAATGTTTCTTTCTCATATTTAACAGGCTAGAGTTGTATTTGAAAATGATTCAAAAATAGAGTAGTAACTAATAATTGTCTCTAGAGAGAGGTCTTTGGTGTAGTCTTTATGCTACTTTTTCATTTATAAATTATCAGAGAAAGTGAAAAAAGATGAGGTGTGTAGGATCATTTTATGTTAGCAATGAGTCGGAGAGTATTTTGAGAATGTGACAAGATGTGGGAAAGTGCAGAGAGTTATGCAGGGAGGCGAGCTTATGGGGCAGGAGATAGATAAGCTTGAGAAACAAGGCCATGGGAGCAGGATGAGACAGGGAGCTTTTATGTTAAACAAAGAACTTGTGATTAATTTTCGTGGAAGCTATGCATGGCATAGACATCTACCAGAATCCTTGCTAAGGAGCGTGATAGTCACGTGGACAGTACGTGTAACCAATTAGAGCTTGAGCAAGCGCGTGTACGGAAGTAGAAAGCAGTGTATAAGATGTAGCCTTCTGATTAATAAACGACTTCTCTGATCATCATGTTGGTGTGCTGAGTTGTCCGTGCCTCGCATGAACAAAGAACCCCACAGAGGTGAGAAAGCATCCTGCTTCTGAGTAATTCAGAATTGGAAAGATTTGACTGAGAAAAATTACCAGAGGACCTCACAATACTGAGAGAAAAAGCAACAGACGTAATCCTATATAGATAAATGTAAAGGGATAGGCATTACCAAACGAATGAAGACTTCCAATTACATAGATTTGGTGACAAAATGAGTTACCTGTGAGTTTCAGGGTTATAAAACATGATCTCATTGCTCAAATTAAATGCCTGGAAAAATTAACATGACGCTTCTTAATTATTAGGAAAGAAATAGATAATAAAGCAGAAAATTTACCACACAACTTCATCCCAAATTGTGTGTGCCATCTGGGCCCCTCCATTTCTAGAAGGGTACAGAAGTACTGAAATAGTATGTTACAGCAAATGGCTTATGTATAAGAAACAGTTAATATTATTACTCCAGAAAAAAAGCTGTTGAAACGTGACCCAAATGAGAAATGACACAAAGACAATGAATAGGCAGTGACAGTTCATCGTCTTTTCTGATATAAGAAGTAGGGGAGCAACACTGAAACAATTAGCAGTGAAACAAACAAAATAAGATACTTCTATATGAAACAGTATAATGTTAATACTAAATATCTAAGATTCAAAAAGGGACTTGGCAAATTCATGGAAGAAAAACTCATCAAAGGCTATTAAACACTGAGATAAGGTCTTTCTCGCACAAAGTGCGTGCTCAGTCACTGGAGCATGGGAAAATATTCATGGCAATTAGCACTGCATGCTTACTCTGGTTTTATATGCTCCCAAGAAACCATTATTGACCATGGGTGGAAATAGCATCACTGACAGATGGAGCTTTGGTCATTTGTAATACAGTCCTCCATGTGTTTTTAATAGCACTGACTACAAGATTATCGTTCCTGAAGTAAGAATGGTAATCGAGATAATTTTTCCCACTACCTAACGAGGTGTGGTCTGGCACGTTTCCTTCTCTGTTTTCTAGTGATGAGTAAAAAGTGTTAATGAAATTGCAGTTGGTGATTTAAGCTAAAATATTTGGCTTTAATTTGAACAGAGAAAGAGAAAGTCTCACTATATCAACACTGGTGTTTGTAGAGCAAAGGAACTAACAACATCACTTTTCAGCTAAAAGACAAATGTTCAACTCCATAAACATTTCTCCTTCTTTCCCCTGATCACTTAAGACAATCTGTTTGATTTTCTTTAGAAGGAGAGCAGTAGAGGAGATGCAGTGACTCTGCTGTATATGCTAGTCCCTGGTTTTAAGTGTTACCATTTCCCAAGAGTATTATTTAATATAATGGTACACTACAAGAGAGAAGCTTGTGGAAAATTCCATTACTTTAATTTTCTTGCAATTCTCTTAATTTCTCTGTTATAGCGACAGAGGCCCATTAAAGCTGTTTTTTCCAGTACACCTTCAGATAGATCAGTGACACAACCAACATCATGGTAAGAGCTGTGTAAGTAACATAATAGCTGTCAGGACTGCATGTCTACCAAGGCTTCTTTTTAAAACACCAATTTAAGACTCGAAAGAAAAAGTGACATCCTCTGTGGGAATAAGCCAGTACTATTCTTCAACAGAATTGAAATACATTACTTGGCTCCACTACTGCTCTGCTTAAGCCAGTTCTTTATTTTTCCACCTACATGATCTATGCCAAACATCGGGATGACAGAAAAGTCACTATAATTGGCAATTACAGAACAAATTTGTCCAGTATCTGCAGACTGCTGATTTATTAAAAAAAAAGCCCACAAACAAGCAAACAAACAAAAATAAAAAAAAAACTTAAGAATGGCTACATTATTGCTGAAATGAAAGAATCAGTTTAAGTCAAATAGGAAAGATTCCTAAATCTGCAAGTATTTGGACATGGTGATGACAGTGGACTAAAAACATATGTTGAACAAACATGTATTCTAATAATATAAAGTTAGAAACAGGTAGTTTATCTTTGAAGTGGCATGAACCTTATTATCTAGTTGTCTATGAACAGCTAACATAAACATTATATTGATAAAATAAGTTAAAGCAACTGCACTTTAATATAAATATGTTTAATAAATATTCTTAAAAGAAACATTTATTTGCTGTGCTCTCAAGCTATACTCGTCAGTATTTTTCCCTACTTTTCTCCTACCTTTAACATTAGACCTTCTGATGTACTTCATATTTAGTTCTTAATAGAATAAACATCCATAAAACTGAACCACCATTTCACCTCTTCAAGATATGCAAATTCTAGTGCCATATTTTAGTTAAAAAATGAAAATGACAATTCTATTCAGCTTTCTTTTTAAATAGTGAGAATGATTACAGAATAATTTACCCTGGCCTCATGAAACCTAATATTTCTTTAATTATTTGGCAGGAACTTGAATACTAAACATGACTTTTTTTTCTGTTTGAAGGAGAAAGGTGTTTTTTGTTTGTTTGTTTGTTTTTTTTTAAGGAACACATATTGTGTAGGTAAATGCTATAAAAAGTGTTTCAGCATTTATTCAATAACAAGCTGTTTACACCTTGGAAGTTATCAACAGCATGAAATTTCTATGGGATCTGCTGTCTGTATTTGGGTGTGGCAGATGGGATAAACTACTAAAATACCTCATCAGGGATAATATACTGGAAAATTTTTCACAGGCATGTGTGAGAGTCGGTCCGAAGTT
>NW_009635482.1:0-16910 GCF_000690535.1 Cariama cristata | reverse complement strand
GGCGAGGCGGGCCCTGGCGCGTCCTTGATTTGCTGCCGCACCTCCGGTGTGAGGGCGTTCGTGTGCCCTGTGCGGGGGTAAACCGCTCTCTGAGGGAAAAAAAATCCTAATTATGGTGGGGGTTCTGGGTACGGTCGGTTAATGGTTCTCATAACATTGCTTGCGCTTTATGCTGTCCTAATGCACGCTGTGGGTATGAGCATCTCTTCTAAAAATTACTGAAAGAAGAAAGGGGAAGCCTAAATGACTTAGGTGGTCCTTTCAGCGGAGAGACGATGTCTCTGAAGATCTCCTGAGGTAAACATGAACTTCACGTGCTGTTTCATAAAGTTCCTGTTGTGTTTGCTGCAAGTAGCGTGAGGGCTCCTGGGGAGAGGTGGCGTTTTCGGAGCGTAGCTGCAATCCTTAGTCTGCATGTAGGATCAAAAGTACTGCTGTATGTTAGCGATTGAGGAACTTTAATGTGCGGAGATCTTCGTTAAAGGTAATTCATTAGGTAATTCAAAGGTAATCTTCATTAAAGGTATTAAATGCTGTGTCTCTCCTTAACCTGGCTGTGTATCAGACTGCTATAGCTCTTGATATACAGTATAAAAATACCGTATAGTTGTACTTTATCTCCACTTCAGATAAATGTTAGTTCTTCCTCTTCTTTCTACTTGAAGACTGTAGCTAACTGCTGCTGTTAACAGTACTGCCAGTCTCTCAGGCTTAGAAAGCACAAGTGAGATCCTCAGAAATCACTACTGGCCATCAAATTATTACAGTTTTCCTTAAACAGGTCTTTAAAAGTATTTTTGTAACCTTCTGATCTGTGTGTCCACGAAGCTGTGCAAAGCACATATGCTGAGGAGGAAAGGCATCTTCACCTTTCTGGTTGATAAGGGTAACTTGGTCCCTGTGGCAAAGCCTTGTCTGGGGTGGCACCCACCTGGGATCGGGGCTGAGTGTGGTGGGCTGTGGGCTGATGTCTTTCTCTGGATCCAGCTGTGCTGATGATGGAAGAGGTTACTGCTCCCAGATGCTTGTTACTGCTCCTCTGCTAGAGGGATCTGTGCCATCTGATCTGCAGGTGGAGCTGCTCCTTTGAGTGCAATGCACTCCCGCCCCTGACGCCTGGCTACACCTGGCTAGAGCAAAAGGTGAAAATGAGCAGTTTGTGCTAATCTGGCCCATTTGGACAAGAGGCTGGAGTCAGCTGCACAAGTGAGAAGTGGACGTTTCTAGGTAGAATTATGAAGAAAATCTAAGGGCGATGACTTTTTTCAGCCACGTAGTTACTCGCCATGCAGACAGTGGATTCTACAAGAGAGTCTCTTCAGAGAGGAGCTTACAGACTACTGTGAAGCACCAGGGTGTCTCTGACACATGGGGTCTGGAATTTGAATTCTTTCAACCTGGTCTCAGAGTTCCACATCATTGTTTTATGCAATAACTTCTTGAGATACAGTATCAGCTGATCAGTAGTACCTCCCTACTTGCAAGCTTGGAGCCTAATGCAAATGTGACATTAAAATGCATTACTTCAAACCTATTCCATGATACTTAAGCAACTATGTTTTACTCGTGCCTTTCCTCCAGACTTAGTGAGTATGTGTGGTTAGCAGATGTGTACCTGTGAAGCTGCGAGAACTTGATTGTGAACCCTCAGAACCAGCTTTATAAAGGAGATTCCAGGAGATCGGAAAAGCATTTTGCTTGTCAGATTGGCAGGCAAAACAATCTATGGCTCTTTTTAGTAAGCAATAGGACATTCCTGTTTTTATGGGATAATGAAGCTGCCTGCTGCAAACAAGAAGCTGATTACATCTGCATCTCTCTTAACGTGGCTTATAGAGGTAGCATGTCTCGTCATAGAGACATGTTGCACTCATTTCTTTTTGTTAGTGATACATTTGTATGACGTGATTAACCACAGGACGAACGTTAACAGTAACACAGCTTTGAAATTCACATCAAAATAAAATAGTCCTAGCATTGCTCTGAAGTTTGAGCATTACTTCTCATAGGGTTTTTTTTGTTTGGGTTTTTTGGTTTTGTTTTTTGTGGTTGGTTGGTTTGTTTGTTGTTAGTTTTTTTTTTTAATGACATGAATCATTATCATTAGTACATTTTGAACTCTTAGCCTTCAGAGAGACATTCACGATCTCCTGTCTTCAAGAATAGCTGTAACTGGTAAGAGGAAGGCACGCTATCCTTGGTGTGGAAGGCAGTCTTGCTACAAACATGATAACCTGAGTATTTGTTAGTGGAGCTCTAGTGAGGTTAGTAAGGTGGTTCTTAACTCTGGGATCAGATTGTTAATTCTCTGCTGCCTGTAGCCACCAGACCATTGTGCCTGTTTCAGTCCTTCATGGGGTCTTTGGTTGTGCAAGGATGACTTTTTTTCCACTTGGACAAAAGAAACCTATTTTCTAGCTTCCAGGTGGTATCAGAGTTAGACCTTCTTTGTGGAGCCTAACCACCCAGAAAACACGTTGGGCTATACTGCATTACTCACTAGCTAGTTTATGCATTGCCGTAATTTTTCAGAAGGGTTGTGAGGGATCCGACTTCGGCATAGTTCTGTGGGCTGGCAGATGGTTCTGGAAGTGGGATCCAAGTTCTGTTATTTCTGAAGCTGCTGGGTGACACACATCCATCACTGTCCCCAGGGTAGCACCGAGCCTTGTGTATGTGCACACAGCATCTTTAAATACTAACAACAGTCAGTGAAGATGTGGGGATTAGATTGCATGTTTGATCGTGCGCTGGTGTTGCATGAGGATGAAATCCACATGTTTGCCTGCTCGAGGAATTGTGCGACAGCCAGAACTACTACTGTCATTGTAGGTTGGCTTGGAACAAGGATGGAGTGGGGCACTGTCCAATCTCCCAATGTAGCTGTTACTGTTACTATTTGGATTAGCATCCACTAGGGTATTCGGAGAGTTTGATCTTGACTTATTGCTCTGCTGTGTGCAAGGAAACTACTTCATTTGGTACTCAAGGACTGTGTTTGAAGGATTTCCTCTCAGGATTCTGGTTATATTTAGATGGAAACAGAGATTCCAGAGAGCACCTGAGGACAACAGTCATTTCCATTTATGGGTTAGACCTTCATGTGTTCGTACCTGGAGCTTATGGCACTTGTTCGAGGAAATGGTGGTGTCCGAAAAGCAAACGTTCTTCTTACCTGCTTCTCTTTGTAACAGAAGTAAATATGCCCTTAAAATACTGAGCCAGTGTTTAAAGCAAAGGATCTAGTGCAATCTTCTGGTAGACATATGTGGGAGAATGATTCAAAAGCGCAAAGGAGAATTAAACATCTAATGCCAACAGGTTGCCAGGAGGAGACAGGCACATCACCTGGCCTTACTCCTTTGCTACAGATGGATACAGAACCATGACCTTCTATGTAGTTTGTGCTTTTTAAACATCGTGCTTTAGGGTAATAATAGGCTTACTTAGAAGAAAACTAATGGCAGGAAGCAAGCTCTGGAAACTGTATTTGGAGAGAAAGCATTTTCTAGTATTTCATATATCCAAATGGGCTTTTAAGATAACTAAAGGCACAGATGGCGAGCTACCTTGTCAGAGCCTCTTTCTCCAGATTTGAATCAGAACCTTATTTTATTTTTACAAATAGCTAGAAATTAATAATTAGATTTCAAAGCTGAAAGCTCTTACTTCCTTCCCTGCTTAATATAATATAAACTGCATGTGTCCAAATAATTACTTTGTAAGAGATGTGAACTCTTGATTGTAAGCCTGTCAGTCATAATCAAACAAGCACTTTCGTTTTAAGAGCCTGAGGTCTGGTTTTTGTAATACAGCTTTACAGCTTTTTGATCTGCGATGCTTTTGATAATCTTACAGCCAATGCATGTTGTAGAGCTATTTATTATGACATATGTACTATTTTTTTCCCCCAAATTATGATTCCTTATGTGCTCAGCTCATTCGTTTTTTTGCTTGAGATGGCGGTTGTGAAAAGACTGCGTTGAGTCATTAGAGGAAGAGAAAGGACTTTAAATCTGGCTGTTGAAGCAGAGAATTTCTCCGATGAAAGTAGACACATACTTAGAGTGTGTGCTTCCTGGGGGAGATACAGTTAAAATTGGTGTGGATATTTTATTCTTTTAGTTACGAGTCATTGACAGAAAAACTTTTTTACAGAAAATTCTCCTCTTTTGTGAAACAGACATGAAAAAGCTAAGTGGTTTGAGATACAAACTGAAATGTGGTGCTGCATGTTCTTTTTTTAATCTTAAGGATCTTCTGGAAATGCGAATCAGCCACTCCTTTTCCTGACTAATTAAGCCATTGTACAGCTGTATTGAGTGTATTAGTCTAGTTATCAAAATACTCTGGTGCACTGAAAGCAAGAATTGTTTCTGGGTATTCCATTAAACAGAACCAGCAGCAAATGAGACAGTGGCTCATTTGGGTTGCTTCCCCAAATACGTTTTTACAGTTAGAGGTTGCAGAACAAACCTGGCCATATAGATGGCCTAGTTTTGTCCTTAAATGTAACTCTGTTGTGGATTTTAAGTTCATTTTTATGTCAGGTCTTGGGAACTGATATATGCAATGTAAAACAAATGTGTAGTTAAAAACAGACGAGCAAACAAATAAGCTGATTTTTTTTCTCCCACATGTAAAGTAAAAATATTCCTCTAAAACTACTTTGAGGATCCATGTCTTGTATTTCTGGCATTTAAATTTTACCAATTAAAATACTACTTCTATTTTAAGAAAAGTTGTACTCTGTAATGAGGCATAGTGTAGGGAGCCCTGACCTGTATTCTGTCATTTAAGTTCAGTTTATCAAGCAGTTTACAGAGATGCTAAATCAGTAAGTAACACTTAACAGTTTTGTAAAGTGTACCTGCAAGAGTACATACACGTATGATCTTAATATAACTTCAACATACGGTATTTGATTAGGGTATTGTAGTGGTTTAGTGAACACAAGCTTAGTATTTGAAGTCCGAGACCTAGACTTCAGAAAAACCTCAAAAACCTGCAAAAAGCAACTCTCAAAAAAACCCCAGTCTGGTCTTGAGCGCCTCTGAGAAATCAGTGCTACCAATTCAGTGGCAGTTGTTACTGGAAGTTCAATCTGTCAAGGTACTGAAGGTGACTGCACACCTCTGGTCATTTGTAAAGGTGAATAGTCATCTAGTGAGAGGTTTGTGTGCGTTTTTTCTTTTCTTTTTTTTCTTTTCTTTTCCCAGACCATAGGTATCCACTCAACTTTATCTAAACTTTCGTGATCCTTAATACAGAGACACTTCTGAAAATTCAACAGACTGTCTGACTCTAGGCTCTTGCATGATGTTATAAATCCCAATATTCGCCGCCTTTAGGAGTGGCCCACACTTGGGGTTTTGTAGTGTTCAAATCAACAAATAACAAGCACCTTTGTCTTGCTGTTTCTTGATGGGCATTGCTCCTACTAAGGTTTCAAGCTTATGTTATTTTCCTTTGTAGATGAAATAGAAAACAAGGCTTTTGAGTTTAGATAAATAGATGTTAATGATATGATTGCTTGGATATTCATCTATAAACATAGGGAGTGATGCTGTTAGGGCTTGCAGCAGAGAAGAAGAAGTATGGACACTGTTCTCTGCCACTGATTTACTGTATGACCTCAAACTGGTTTTTAAACATTGCCTATATCTTTATCCACATGTATATGCCTCAAGTCTTTACTTTGCCTTAACTGTATGTAGGGTTTAGATTTTTATTCCTTTATTTTTAAGTTGCTTCTATTTCTAAAGGAAGAGGTTAGCATATAATATTAAAATCAGTGTGGAATAACTGTGATTGTAGTCTAAATCTTGCTGTTATGCATTTCTCTGCTTTGTATGATGGCTGCTTTATATATCTATATGGCACCAAAACTGAGTATTGGATTCTGCTTTGAACAGCTGAGATGTAGCAGCATTTCTTCTTCCCAAAAGAGGACCCTTGCTGGTGTTTGATTTGTGCCTCTAACAGCTTAGTCATTGAGAGAGATCATGTTTGTGGTTTGCTATCCATCAGTTCATCAGTGAGCAAATTGATTATATTCTTTTAAGTATTCATGGGTTTCTTAAACGTTTGTGTAGATTGCAAGCACAGAGGGGCAGAAGCCATTTTTTCTTTTTCTTTTTTTTTGTATGTTTGTGTGGTTTGTTTTGTTTTTTTTTTTTTTTTTAAAATGCATTTCAAAATAAGGCCTTCTAGTAAATAGAAGCCTGTGAACTCACCTTGTTTGCTGTGCTTATTTATACCGGGTTAGTGGGAATCCTTTTAATGCTGTGTGTCTGCAGTGTAAAGCCTGTAGTGTAAATATGCTGAGAACAGGAAATGAGCATTATTTAACTGTGACCTTGCATCTTTTTCTTCAGCAAGTTGCATTGAGATGAACAAGGCAGCATTATTGAACTAGAGAGGAGCAAAATCCCATTTAACTGCGTGCTGGGCTTTGATGTACTGCCAAGTACTGTTGTCTGTGATACCCTCTGGGATGCAAAGGAGACTGTAGCTGTAGATAAGAGAGGTTTTCAACCGAAGTGTCTAGCGATAATGTCAGCTTTAATAATTTGTATGTGGAAGTTACACTCTTAATTCAATACCTAGCATGGTATTTCGGTATCCTAGTTCCTGTGCAAAATCACCAAGATTTCATTCTTCAGATATGCAGGAGATTTACCATTTGCTGTAATACAGCTAGGTTTCTACCCTCATAGATGATATAATTAAAGCTAGATTAACCTTAAGCACTCGGTACTTTGTTTACTATATACAGTGCAGATGCCTAAAAATGTACACATATATTCAGTGGTGCTTAGCTATAGAGGATGCTCTAGAATGGTCTGTGTGTAACTCACCTGCAGAGAATAGGCAGGGCTCTGCGTGGCAAGCACGAGAACAAGTGTAAGACATCTCTAGCCTCTGCTGCACGACAGTAGATGAAATGGGCTATGATCCAGATCTCTTCAGCAGCCAAGCTGGAAGCTGCTGAAGAGGTTTTAGCGTAATCCATCAGAGGCAGTGTGGTGCCCTTGCAGGCTCACCTGTTCATTTGTTCAGGTGCTAAACAAATGTTGACAGAAGATCCCCAATGTCTGTCAGATCTGGGAAACAGGCTGGAAAGCCTTAGGAGTCTGGGCTGAGACCTCCAGCATTATGACTTTGTTAGTGTTCTGGGAAGTAACAACATGAAACACTGTTTCGGTCAGACTTTTAGTATAAAATTTTCTTGTGGTAATAATTCAGTTTCTGGTGAGCAGAGAGATGGGAGATCATGGCTGATGCTAAATTTCAATATTTACCTAAACAGACTTTATGTTGTCAGGGACAATATATTCACTTGCACATGCTACAGGCTCAAAGCAGGATAAATGGGCAGGTAAAAAAGGATAAAACGGCTAGAGAAGAGAAGTTGTTTGAGAGACTTGGATCACTTGTTTTGGAAACATCCCGCTTTCCCCCTTCCTTCTGTAGTAGTCTTTCTGTCTATAAATTCAGGCTTTCATTATACTGCAGTTCCCATTGTGTATACGTTCTGGAGGGAGTAGAGGGATTGAATCTGGTTACATTCCAGCTCTGCAGAGTCATCTGAAATGACTTGTATTGTACCAAGAAAGGTAATTGTACAGTTTGACGCTTTGTTCACCACAAAAGAGAGAAGTGTATTTTTACAATGCTTTTGAAGAGGCAAAGTTTTTTTGGACTTGACTAGGGCGTGGCATAGCTGACTGTATGCTAGACTGCTGTTTAAAACGTCTGTATTGAGGCATCTGAGTTCAGGTCAGTGTGATTTGAGAGGAAGGGCAGGCTCTTATTTTGTCTCGGTTTTTGATGACAGCACTGAAATTTGCAAAGCTTTGTCATGACAGAGTATCCAGAGGTGAATTATTTGCTAAATGCAAGTAATTATATAGTAGTTAACTTCATGTAGCTGATATGCCTGCAGTGTTGGGGACATCTTGTTTTCATTCTGATCCTTGCAAGATTTTTTTTTTTTTCCTGTTTATATCTGATTATATTATAGAAGAAAACGTTTTACTCAAATCTTTTCTCAATAAACCTTGTTAAGTTAATATTATTGCCCCCCCCCCCCCCCCCCTTCTGTTTAGATCACTGACAATGATTTAAACTGGCTAAAGAATTTTTGTGGTTCATTTCTCGTATTGAGATACAAAATCTTGCTGCATTAGTATTCATCCTGAGAATAAATGGGCTTTTATGCACCAACATCCTATGCAAATTAGTCCTTTCCTAAGAGCAAACATATCTGATTAGGGAGAATACAGTTGTCCTGCAAAGTCTGCTTTATTCTTTTTGACAAAATTTCTGAGAATTGTTGGGGGTTTTTTTGTGTTTTGTGGTTTCTTCCCCCCACCGCCCCGCTTGGAATTGATGGAGAGCACTGTTGGGCAGGAAATAGCAGAAGCTTTTGTAAAAATCTTAAAAGAGAAAGAGGAAAAAGGGCATTTTCACAAATGGCATTAGGATGATGCAGCAAAGTTTTGGATGCCTGCCAGAGAGGACAGATGCATCATGCATACAGTGGCTTGCCGACGAGACTGCACATTGGCAGCTTCCCGATCTGTTAATACAGCAAGCCTACAGCCCGAGCGTAATCACTGCAAACAAAGCACTGTTCATCTTACCACTTTTGTGGTTTTGCGTGGCAAGTTTTCATAGCTGTGTATGGCAAGTTTTCAGCCCTATAAACATTATTGAGGGTTTAAATCTTTCCATCATGTAAAAGATTTTATTTTTTCTAGCACTAGGAAGTGCAGGGTTTTTTTATCTCTTCAGTGAACAGGGTTGCCTTTTTCTGTGCAGAAATGCAATGTGATGTACTGTCATTGCTGTCAAAATATGACATTAAATTTGGGGTACTTATAACAAACTGTGCCTTCTTAGACTTCTGTTCAAATGTTCTCTACTTTGGAGAACCTGTTGACTCCAGTCATGTTTAATGGAAGACTTCACTGCTGGGACTAGAGTAATTTTTAGCACTGATTTTCTCATAGCCCTATAATGTTTACTTTAGTGGGGCAGATGTAATAATTTGTGGCTGCTTGTTGAGCAGAAATGCTGCCGCTACTTTTCCAGATACAGAGAAGTATAATGACAGTGATTTCTAAGCCTGCTCTGTTTCCAGTCTTCTACATGAAGAGGAAGTCTCAAACTTTGCTTTCTCGCCTTAGTGATTCTGCCTAAGCATTGTCACTGAACTTAGTTGTTATGGAGGTGCCCAGCTAGTGTGATTGAAATCCGTTCTCATCTTATTTGACCTTCTTCAAGGGCTTTTCAAGAATACCTTATTTCTCACCTTTAGAGTCAACGCTCACTGTATTCCCACTCAATGTATGGTTAGGTCTGTTTGGGTGGATTTTTTTGTACCATTCCCTTCTGGATTTTTGTATAGTTGGTCTCCACTCCATAAAGGAGTGGGGGAAGGGAGACTCAAAGAGACATTTTAGGCTGTTAGGTTGTGGTGCTGTGTAAGAATTTTGAGATTTTTTTTTTTTTAATTGATTCAACTTGTGTGCTTACCTGAAAGTGATGGATAGGATAATTGGGGTGTCCCTGCTTTGACTGTTCAGTTCCAGTAGTTCAGCAATGGTGATGGATGACACCACTGGGTTGGAAAATGGCTTCTCAAAGACACCAAATTTATCCACTCTGCTAGAAAGGATGAGTTAACAGCCCTAGGTTGTCTGTATACTCAGTTTCTCACCTCTAAAGACATGCCCAAACTACATGGGTCCAATGTGTAGTTACTACTCCTGGGTATTGGACTGTGTCTTGATTCAGCAGGTTAATTAAAATGCTCTCTCAGTTGAAGGAAGATTTACCTTGAAAGAATGGTTACTGCAAACTGAGACCAAACTTCATTAGAGAAACAACTAAGTACCAAAGTGTCATGGTAAGGATGCCAGCATCTATGCTGTGTAGTTTACAAAAAAACCTGGAAGGACTGAACTTTAGGAGCTAATATATCTGAGGTAGCTAAAAATCCACAGCCTCTTAATGCATTTAGCTTGCTTAGTAGGCCTAATTAAGATAGGTATCATTGTCTTCAATAAAGAGGATTATTTATTTCGTAAGTCTTCATGTAAACCCTGTTATGTTAGGCTGAGATTTTGCAGCCATTGAATAAAGCTGTGGGAGATTCTCTTGATTGACAGACATTGTGCCAAAACAAAAAACATTTGCTCTTCTGTAACTAATGAAAGGAGGTGAGAGATGAAGTGGTGACTGATAATAGGAATTGGTCTCGGTACTTTGAGCTAATCATGAAGAACATACATAGCCAAATATCGGTGTGATGTAGAAAGTGATGTATACTACTGTGTTACTGGAAAAAAAAAAAATCCGTATGTGGTGGAGAACATCAAAGCACAACAGAGGTAGTGCATTAAAGCTTCTCAGACTTCTTGAAAATGTGTCCCAGGGTTATCTTTGTACTGTCAGTTGCAGGGAAGAGGAATTGTGCTTCCAAACCACTAAGGAAGAATAAATACAGTGATGTCTAGTGTCGGTGATGACAACCTCCTCTGAGAAGGTATTTCACTCAACGCTATGAATTTAATTCCTAAGAAAGGCTCTGCTTAAATGCACAGTACGTTTCCCATCACTTGGACATACCTTGCATTGTAATGAACAAAAGTACGTGAAGGATCTACTGCTGGGTCCTCTGTGGTGGTGGTGGGTGCAGGAGGAAGAGCAGGTGAGACAAAATGAACTTGTCCGCCAAAATAGATCTTCAGATGTATATTTTTAGCATTAAAAGTTCTTTAGTTATAAATTAACTGGTTTTGGTTATAAATTAACTGATTTGGTTTTAAAAAGTGAACCTGAAGAAAGAAGTTAGAAATTATTAATGTGTCTGTTGTGTAGGCTTACACGGGACTATGCTTGTCTCTGTTTTGTTTTTTTGTAGCACTTTGCTTTGAGCTTAAGTATGATAAATGCAAGAAAAGTGAAAGCCTTTTGTCGTACTTCTGTACAGTGTACATTTGCCACAGAACTGAGAGATGCTTGGCTGTATAGGCACATGGAAGTGTTCACCGTGGAACAGCGTGTTCTTTTGCACCAGGTACGGCCATTCAGCAGCCGGTATGAGCTACAAGTGCTCCTAGTGTGCTAGGCTGGAGTTGTATAAAACAATAAATATTGTGTTGGAAAAAAGGCCCAGGAAAACTGTTGACTTTGGGCATAATTGCTTCCTATTGCAACTGAAGCTGCGTTGCAGTCCTGGGGCAAATCTTGGGAGTCAAGGCTATTTGCCACTATCAGTTTTCCTTGTTCCTAGCTCTTTAATGCAGTTATTGCATAATCATTGGTATTTTCCTCCATTATTTGTTTTCCTGGATTTCCCCTATGTTTTATAGGAATTAATTATATTGGTATTAATGTAAATGAATCACTGTTTATCCTGTATAATACTGACCATGTAATTGATCAAAGTGCAGAACATTTCTCAGTCTTATACTGGCAAAGTAAAGCAGAATTAAGTTTCTCTTTTGAAACCATGGTTAGGTTTTAAGTGGCGACACATCTGTTTATCCTGTATAATACTGACCATGTAACTGATCAAAGTGCAGAACATTTCTCAGTCCTATACTGGCAAAGTAAAGCAGATTTAAGTTTCTCTTTTGAAACTATGGTTAGGTTTTAAGTGGTGACACATTATCACTCTTCACACAACCTGGCAATTCTTCTATTCTTCTGGTTTGTCTTTTTTTTTCTTTTTTTTTTTTCTTCCTTTTTTTAACATAATACATGCTACTGGTATGCTAGGGAGCTCCTAAATGAAAACTCTTCCCCTACCTGGAAATCCCTTTGGAACCCATAATGTTTATATTTTGTTTGTTTGATATGTGTTCTTTTCTTTGTAAGCTATAATCGTGCATTATAATGAGATAACCTCGCTGAAGGACCCCCTGTCTGGTTTACTTTTCAGCATTTCACTATGGTTTCTGCACTTCTTGAAATTTGAAAGGGTGTTCCCATCTCTTCCATGGGACTCTTCCCATTAATGAATTGTCTAATTACTTTTTCGGCTTATTTGCTTTCTGACCGTCAATCAGAGAAGGTGGTATGATAAAGGAAAGACAACATACAGAGACATGAACTTTCTTTTCTTTTCTTTTTTTTTTTTTTTCCTTTTTTCTTACATTAAAGTTGTCTACCGTAGCAAAGGTCAGACCCCTAACTGTCTTGTTACTATAAACTGCTAAGGTGCTGGCATGGCCATTGATAACTTGTTTCACTGTCCTGTGACATCAGTTTTTGAAACCTGGGTTTCAGCAAGTTAAATTCAAAGTAGTATCTGTTGCCTGTACACATTAAACGAACATTTTAGTAGATATACTTGTCCAGAACTCTGATATTGGAAATGAGCAGTATTAGAGAGCGAAGACAGTACAGTTTATCTTGTACAGTAAGACAAGAGTAATTTTACAGCTTTTAGGGTAAGAGTTATTTGGCCCTGAAAATATTTTGCACTTGAAAACATTTAATAGTATTCTAACACATATGTGTGTGTTCAGATTGGAGAGTTATTGAAGTGTTGTTCTGGAAGACCTGACTGCCTGCGTCTTATTTGCATTTGATGTATTCAGTGCTGGCTAGGTAACACTGGGCAGGCTTTGCTACCGGTCTCCAAACTGTCATGTCAGAGCAGCACTACTGCTGAACTAGTACAGCTGTTGTCAGCAGAGTACCTTTTACTGAAAATGCTCTGAGAATAAAGATGTAAAAGTGGTTTGATTCTTAATGTAGGATGCACATCCTTTAAAGGAGCATATCTTTCATTCCCAGCTTTATTCTTGCACAATGTGTTTCACTCTAGTTTCCTGCACCTTATTGTGGTTAAGTAGGTCTTGCGGTTGTGCACACAGGTAGTCACGGGCTCGTTTCCCCCACCCCCCAGAAGACAGCATTTTCTCTTCCTTGTTTTCGTGCACAAATTCTCAAGCATGTACTTTTTTTCTAGATGCAGTTCTTGACAGCTGCATCAACTCTGTTGTAATTTGTCTCACAACTCTCACTAAATATATCTGTACCCACTGACCAAAAGGTGTGGAAAAGCAGCTATCTCAAACCTGTCCTTAAAAGAATGTTAAGTGTGCCACCAGGAAGGACATTGAGGGGCATCATCCTTTTGGTCACAAGGAACCTTTGTGACTCAGCTGTGTTCACTCCTTGCTGCTGAATCTATCTTTTTTTTTTGTCTAAGAAAGATTTTATTTAAGTGGATGTTTTAGAGAAAAATGAGAGTGTGGGGCCCTTCCTAATATGCTGGGTTTATTTTTTCGGTACTACTAATAAACCCGGTGTAGAACGCTTTCTGTACCAAGGGGAGGGGGAGAAGACCTGCATCCTGTCTTGTGGATGTCAAAGTAGGCATTTTTGCAGAAGCAGTTGTACAGTATATAGTCTGATTCCTCTGCTGCTAGAATTGTAATGTGGTACTATGTTGCTTTTCCTAAAAAAAGTGCAAGTTATGTCTCAGATTTGACTTGCATTTCTGTGTGTGTTTAAAGAACTGCCTTTTTCTAGGAGTCGTTTATGTATTTATTTGTAACACCCAATTTGGGCTGCGCAGAGAAAGTGCACGGATGCCATTGCCTTGTGGCTGAAGCTGAAATTGCAAATGTTTTCAAAAAGAAAAAAATCCCTATCCCTGTGCAGATTATTAACTGAGATTGATGTCTCTTTCGTAGAAGTAAAGTAAGCATTCAGCAGTTAATGAGAAGGTGTGGTGTGTATGTCTCCTGAACTCTTCCCATGAACCCCTTGGTACCCTCATTCTTTGTCCTTTTTTCCTCTTCAGACTGTGCATTTGAAGCAGAAACCTTATGTCCTTCTGCTGCAAATGGTTTAGTTGCTTATGTGATCAACACAGGTCACCCTCTTACCAAGCAGAAGCCTCTCTGCTGATGCCTGCTTGAACAGATGATGGACTTTTTGACATTAGTTTGACTTAGATGGCATTCGATAACCTTCTCTATTTTGGACATGTTAAGAGGACGTTCTGAAGGAAGATTGTTGTCTTACATTTCTTTGTAATTTTTCTGTTGAGGGAAAGTCGGTGTTGTATAACTGGGAGTTGCATTAATGCAGTGTTCTTTATCTCTGAATGTGCTTAGTCTGAGGCAGAAAATCAGTAAGTCTTTTTGGCCTTTGACTCCCTGAAGGATTTTGCTGCCTTGTGTGGTGCTGTAGAGGACCCTAGTTTGTTTTGTGTGATCAGTTTGTCCTGAATAGCAATTCCTTTTAGCTGCTTGATGGGAAAAAGATTTGTTTATTTAAAATCAGATCTGAAATGCTTGAAAATCAATGTATGAAATTCTAATCTCAATAGGCATTTTCTGCATCCTGGGCTACTGTCATTTCAGTGGATACAGAGGAATGCGTATGTTCCTATTAAAATTTTCTCCTCTTCCCCATGAGAAAATATTGGTAGATGGCTCTTCACTGAGAGACGAGTTTCTCTCCATTGAGAGAAATTGTGATATCACTGAAATTGTGACAGACCTTTTCAAGGCCTTTGGCATCTCTTTAAGCTAGTTCTGTAACCCTGTTGCTGTCTCAAGTGTTGTAAAACATGGCAGCAGATTTAAATTGGTAACCTGATGTATTTACATTATCTTTGTTTTAGAGATTGCTTGAATTCCTAATTAATTGTACTTTCGCCTGCAGATCTGTGTTTGAGTATAGAAATTAAGGAGCTAGCTGTGTGTTTGAAGAGCCTCTCCTTTTATTAGCTTTAGCTTGCAGAGTAATCACACAGTAAGCACACATTAACAGGTACTGAGAAAGTGAGACTTTTAGCTAGAAATTAGTGTCATTTCATTCAAGATGCTGGGGAGCTCTCAAGTGGTGTGGGGCACAGCTGACAGCCAGTCTTGTTCCTCAGAGCCTTAGAACTGCTTGCTTATGTGATTTTTATTTTCATTTTTTTATGTCTAGATGTTAGGTTCGGAAGGAAATCTTCGGAGCTTGTATCACAGGTAGAGTTGCCATATTTCTCTTCTGCAGGCTGCCAAAGCTTTGTTACCTTGTTGGCGCCTGTAGAAAGAGGTTCACTGTTACATTCCCGAGCATGTCTTGACCTGGGACTCCTCAGACCTAATATCCTCTGATTTGTACAAATAATATCTAGAAGTTTGATGAAATATTTGTGTGCTTTATTTTTCATAGATGTACTCTCTAGGCTGGTTTTAAACCTTTTTGGTTTGTGTGCTACCTTAAAGGAACTGCTCAAATCAGGCATCCATTAAGTAGCACAAGCTCAGTATGAGGATATGCAATGATTACAGGTAAGATGTTGTTTCTCATGTGGCTTGAGCAGATCCATCTAAGCAGTTCTGTCTAAAGGGCTGGCAGGGCTGTATCTTTCTTCCTTTGACCTTGTCCTTCTCCATACCCCTCCTAAACACACTGCACGTTCCTGCCTCACCGTACATACTGGCATTAGCACGTGTGACAACATGGTCACCCAGATCAGCTCTACGATTTGACCGAAAATTCATGCCCTAACCATTTGCTGTATTGCTTTTCACCTGAGCCGGAGAGGTGAGTTAGCAATGCTGCTAAGGCAGGCAAAGAAAGTGATTCAGCATCTCTACTAAGGCAGGAAAAAGGAGGGGAATTCGATGAGCTTAAGCTGATTGTGAAACTGTTTCCCTCTGAATTTTATTCCTGTGAAGACTCTTATTTGAAGGGAGCACTCTTCAAAGCCCTTCACTGAACCTCATTTCAAGGTTTGCAAGCGTATAATAGATATGGCAAGTGACGAACAGCCTGGGGAAAAAAAGTCTGTTATTTTGCTTTGCATTTCTAATCACTGGTTTTGCAACTAACAGTTGTTTTGAAGTTTTTCTAGGGCTACAGTTGCATAGGGAGCCTCCCTGTCTTTGGAGGCATGGAAAGGATCGTGGAGATGCGTAGTGATATGACAGAGTTGCTGTCTTTGTTTTATTGCTTGCTTTCTGGTCCAAGGATACTCCTTCCTGCTGTCCCAGAGTACTTCTAGTGTTCAGCTTTTGCTCAAAAACTTCTGGGCAGATGTGTTGCTGGAAAAGCTATTTGGGGATTTGAGCTGGCAGAAGTTAAATGTGTGAAAGAGTAGGTGCAGAGTGCTGTTAATTTGGTTTGGCCAGAGCTTTGATGTGGTGTGTTGAGAGTGTGTGTATTCGTTTGTCCATATCCTCTTCAAATCAAGTATATGATGAGGACACATTTATTTTAGAGAGCCTGGTAAATGTGGACGTGGCTTTGGGTACTCTTACTATGCAGGGTGAATTTTGAGATCATGGAATCATTTGGGCTGGAAGGGACCTTTAGAGGTCATCTAGTCTAACCCCCCTGCGGTGAGCAGGGCCGTCTCCAACTAGATAAGGTTGCTCAGAGCCCCATCCAGCCTGACCTTGAATGCCTCCAGGGATGGGGCTTCCATCACCTCTCTGGGCAACCTGTTCCAGTGCTTCACCACCCTCATTGTAAAAAATTTTTTCCTTATGTCTAGTCTAAATCTACCCTCTTTTAGTTTCAAATTATTACTCCTTGTCCTGTCACAGCAGACCCTGCTAAAAAGTCTGTCCCCATCTCTCATATAGGCCCCCTTCAGGTATTGGAATGCCGCAATGAGGTCACCTCGAAGCCTTCTCTTCTCCAGGCTGAACAACCCCAACTCTCTCAGCCTGTCTTCATAGGAGAGGTCCTCCAGCCCTGGGATCATTTTCGTTGCTCTCCTCTGGACCTTCTTCAACAGGTCCATGTCTCTCCTGTGCTGAGGGCTCCAGAGCTGGATGCAATAGTCCAGGAGGGGTCTCACCAGAGTGGAGCAGAGGGGCAGAATCCCCTTCCTCGACATGCTGACCACACTTCTATTGATGCAGCCCAGGATG
>NW_009635481.1:81017-86741 GCF_000690535.1 Cariama cristata | reverse complement strand
CTACTGATCTCCCCTCTAAGACTGGCCTGTTGTCCCTAGGCTCATCTCCAGCATTCAGGGTTTTATCCCCATCCCCCTTCAGACCTAGTTTAAAGCCCTCTCAATCAGCCCTGCCAACTCATGGGCTAGAATCCTTTTCCCTCTTTGAGACAGGTGAACTCCATCTGTCATCAGCAGGCCTGGTGCCATGTAAACCTCCCCATGATCAAAGAAGCCAAAATTCCACTGACAGCACCAGCCTCTGAGCCACGTGTTAATGAGATGGGTTCTCCTGTTCCTTCTAGTATTCTTCCCGGCTACTGAAGGGATAGAAGAAAACACTACCTGTGCTCCCGATCCTTCAACTAATCTTTCCAGTGCCCTGAAGTCCCTTTTGATCGCCCTTAGACTATCCTCCTCAACCTCATCGCTGCCAACCTGAAAGACTAGCAGTGGGTAATAGTCAGAGGGCTGGACCAGACCAGGGAGTTTCCTGGTGACGTCTCTTACCCGGGCCCCAGGGAGGCAGCAGCCTTCCCTGTGGGATGGGTCTGGTCAGCATATCAGGCCCTCTGTTCCCCTCAAAAGGAAGTCCCCTACAATAATTACCCTTCTTTTTCTCCTCCTTTTTCTCTGTAGACACAGTCTGCCCTTGTAAATTAATTCACTAGGCTAATTGGTGAGGACAGTGTCTCAGGGTGCTATGTTACTTTACAACACCATCCACTGCTGTTGGTGTTGCACATCATTAGGTCATGCTATGAACAAGGAAGAAGAAAGAAGAAGGATGGATTGGGATGAAGATGACAAAACTCTCGCTTGAAGGGCTGGGTAGAGCCCTTAACACCAAACTAGGCTTTCACAGAATCAGAAAATGGTTGAGGTTGGAAGGGACCTCTGGAGCTCATGTTGTCCAATAGTCCTGCTCAAGCAGGGCCACCTAGAGCTGGTTACCCAAGACTATGTTCAGACGTCTTTTGAGTATCTCCAAGGTGGGAGCATCTCTTGAGCAGTTTGGTAAATGAGTCAATTTTCACACTTGGACATCTGTTTAAAAGCTAGGTCCCCACCAGCACAGTAAGCCCAGAAGTTTTCTTCCAGCTCCAGCGGTATAATCATAGCATTAAGTTAATCTAGAAGTTCCTAGATGAGACAAGGCAACAAGATACACCCAATCTCCCTTTCCTAGCTATAGTCACTTGCGGACGGGATGACAAGGAGGTCCTCTGTGTGCTTTCTCTTCTACCCATCCTATGCACAAAACAGATTTCAGCTTCTAGAAACACTAAGTGATAACATTTTTCCCTCCGGAATTTAATAGCAGTAACAACAAAACGACAAACCAAAACAAGCTGAGGACAAGTTCATAGCAATGGCACAGTGACCATGGTCAGGCAGCATGTTTAGGTAAAGCAGCCCAAATGCGAGCAAGGGCAGCAAAGCCCACCTAAGGAGGGTGGAGTGGCCCACACAGATCATCATGCTGAGTAACAGCCCAGTGACTGATCCATCAAAGGCTGAAAGCTACTTCCAGACTAACTCGGGTCTCAACAACACATCAGCCTTTCTCTCTAGGGATGTCTATGCAGCAGGCTAAGGTCTTACCTTTAGCAATGCAAAAAATGTTCTCCAGAACAGCAGGACATCAGACAGACCAGAGGTTATTCCCTACAGTCACAGAAAAAAATCAACCCAACAGTAAAAAGATACACTCTCTTTCCTAAACTTATATGGTCATTTCAGAGAAGATTCATTTAGTGTTGGAAATCACCTATTGTTTCAAATAAGCCCTAGCTCTTCTGTGACACATCAGCTGGCACAGCTCTCCCTTGGGAAGCGGGACTGTGATGCACCGTGACAGTGCTCCATCTTAAGATCAGTCATGCTTGCTCCTACTTGCTCAAGAGGGTGAGAAGGCGTATATGTACACAAATGCGGTGATCGGCGAAAAATACTTTAAAGGGAGAGAGAATAACACAAAATAGGAGGAAATACAGTCAAACCCCCTACAAAACCAAAAGCACAGCAAACTGTGAGCCTTTTCACCTTTTTCTTTACAGCGAAAGGCAAAAAGCCTCCCGCCACTCTTCCAAAGTAGCCAAAAATGTAAACCAAACCCACATCCCATATTTGAAAAGAAGTTCACTCTGCAAGACCATACCAACTGAAAGAGGTGACAGAGTGAAAACTGACAAAGAAGAAGGCGACCAGATGGCTCTTGGAGGCACTGGTGGCAACGTGCAGACTGGCATCCACAGAGCCACTGCACAATGACAGGAAGGCTCATTGCAAAGATATAAACTGCAGAACCCTGCCTTTACTTGATTTTCTTATGTTTGCTCTCAAATAAATGTTACTGGAGGTTAGAACTGCCTGGGGGACTCAGCTGGGAGATGTACATCTCCAGCACAAACTCTCAGCGTTTGCAGTTGCAGCTCTGTCTGCGTTAGCAATGTGCTCCCGGGAATGCCCTGCTGAGAGTGTCTGACCCTGCTGGCACTCAAGAGCTGCTGAGAAAAATGGCACCATACTTTCCATCACGGTCAGTGCTCTTCACCTCGATGCCTGTGGTCTGTCCTCCACTGTCAAGACAGGAAATGAGAAAAAATTAAGTTCCTGAAATGATCATGAAGAATGGGAAGACTGCACCAGTCATACAGGGAAAAGTTTTTCCATGACCTTCCCAGGTTTGCAGTTTACAAGCATGAATAGCATCCCCAGTTATTGGAACTTAGTAACAGCTAAGCAGCATTAGTATTCATTTTTTATTTTAAACATGAAAAACTTGCTACCCTTTCCCTCTAAACATCTTGAGTTAAAAGATTTTCCTATTTCAGCAGGCTATATTTAACGAGATTGATTCTTCACTGGAAACAGGAGTAATAAATAGCCTTTTGGGAAGAAAAACTATTTGGGGAAGGCAAAACAAATAAAGATAGATATGCAGTGACTACCAGCCAAACTATAGGTGGAACACATTATAGACGTCTTTGAGATGAGTGGAAGGAATTTTATTACTCCATTATCACAAGCCAAATTAGATGCCACTGTCTCTTGAACATAAAAAAGATATCCAAGTGGCCTAAATGAGATTTTGGGTTATTAAGAAGAAGGGATTTCAGACCTTTTTCACGTATCTAAGAAGGGACTGATGGGAATGTGAAAATTTTTCCAATCATTCTGGTCAGGGGAGAAACCATGGAAGTGAGAAAGATGCCAAATCCATTCCAACTCCAAGGAAGTTTAGGAAGGCAAAGTTGAAGGATATACATGGCCTTTTGCAGAAAGGCACAAAGGAACAATGCATACTGCTGACCCCGACTGTGTGTCTTTTGCTTTGGCTCCAAGCAAGCCCAGACTCACTCAGGTCTGCCTGACCAGTGCAAAAGAGCTGGCAGGTCTGTCCAAACTGGAGCTGGATCCAGCCCACACCAAATTAAATCTCAGATTCATTTGTCTGACAAGACAGCCTGAAATCCAGAACTGCATATAAAACTAAAAGGAAAAGCCATGTTATTTTCTGGTTTTCAAACTTTAGGCATGCTTTTTGTTGTAAGCATTCTTGCAGTCTGTCTTCTGGCATTAGAGCAATCTCTCATGTCAAAATCCTGCCAAAAACCAACATTAAGGAAGACAGAGCTAAAAGAATTCTGCAAGAAGGGACTAGCCATTACTACCACAGCTGTAGGAGTCTGGCACTATTCCTCCCTGCTTTCCTTCAAGAGAATAGCTTGCAGAAGTGACTGAAGCCACGGAAGCAGCACAATAGGAAAGAGAAACAACTAAAAACTTAAGTATTAAAAAAAAGACAACCTGTTGCATAGAGGCTGTGTGCCAGCAATCAGTCAGTTATCAGAGAAGGCAACAGAGTAATAAATTTTAGCACAGACAGTTAACAGTTTCACATGTATATCCTGGGTCAGGCACATGGGATAGAGATCAAGTAAGTTGCATCTAATCAAGTTTGGGATGGTGAAAGAATGAGCTGTGCAAATTGCATTCAGTCTGTTCTACCCTAGTATCACGGACATTCAGTCAAACAACGATGCTTTTGTACTCCCTACCCAAAAAGTTGCAGTAATTCTGCATGCAGTGGTCATTTCAACCTAACCTTACTTCTTTCTCACTCCCTCCACTAGCTTCCCCAGTGTCCTGTCCTTTTGTGATTTATTTACTCTGCAATTTTGGTAAGTCAGGGTTTTCCCTCTGGAAAGCCACTACATAATGAAAACATTACATTAGTATACAAATGTCATAATTTAAAACATTAAGGAGCAACTATGCCTTTCCTATAGTCATCTCATTTTCCCAAGGAGAGTAGGTACCAAAATACGCAGACTGTTTCATGGATAAGCTGAGAATGGACAAGTGATGTGATGTTCTGTATACACAATTACCATTCGTGTTTGGGAGCTTACTAGATCAATAATAGTGAAGTGGCCATTCGCTGGGAAAATTGATTGCTGAAGAACAGGAACATGAGTCTTACTACCCTTTTTGGAACAGTCAACATGAGTTGACTCTCTGTCTCCTCATTTCTATGCTTTTAAATGTAATTGAGCACTTGCATTTTTAAAATGACTTTGATGAAACTATAAAGAGAAAGGGATCCAAAGCATACATAGAAACTTAACTGTTTGTTGTAATGGCCACTTTTCTGAGAAACACCAGTGCAACATCAGTGGAGAAGAACTTTAAAATGAAGATATAATTCTTTGTTAGTTCTTCTGAAAGGTAAAATGGCTGGCCAAAGAAAATTGTACAGCTCATTAACTAAGAGGTCAACTTGTTATTAATTAATAAACAAACATGATAATAAATTTAATAATAAAACACTTGATGTTTTCAATGAGAAGGGAGATTGGCCATAATTTCAGAATTAAATGAAAAGGAAAAAATCCTGCAGGAAATTGAACTTGTTATCTGGTTATTGTACACTACATTAATATTCCTTATCTGATAAGAACGAGCAATGAATAGATATCCCTGACTCAAGAGTAAAGTTCTCCCAGACTTATGAGGGCTACAATTTAATGTTAAGGGGGTTGTTTCCTTTTTAAGATGTGATCTACCATCACATTGCAATTGATCAATGGCACTTGAGCTGACATCTATCTTTGGTTCCCTTTGGTGACATAGAAAACTGCCATGGAGAAATAATGTAAATATATTGAAATTCTGTACAATCAATATCAGCAGTAAAAATACTCCCCCATAGAAGGCAGTATAGGCGAGCTCACTAAATGAGTATTTCTATGCAAAGATCATCCTTGAACAGGATATATAAATTCTATGCACCTCTTCAGCCTCTAACATCCCTCATATTCCCAATATTTCACATATGTCTATTATTTCATAGATAGTAAGCAGCATTAAATCTACTTTATGGCATTCAGATTATATACTGTAATATGAGAAAACATTTACACCACTTTTTTTATGCTGGTTAAGACACTAGCTATCAAGACACCTTGAGTCTAACCTTTGACAGCCTATAATTGGATTCTCTGATCAGTTACTTAGCTGGCTCCGTCTCAGATCTCTTTCTTTATGAAATAAAATGGACCATTGCACCTCTAGCTTCTTACGCTTATGAAGTTTTCAAACTGGTACTAAGCAATTGTTAAAATGTCATTGGTGCTAGAAAAGCAACACCACACTATTTGGCAGAGACAGCAGTATGGTATATAAGGAAAACATATAAAGAGGCTCAAGGTCAATCAGGAAAAACAATGGCAAAGCAGG
>NW_009635481.1:20766-80972 GCF_000690535.1 Cariama cristata | reverse complement strand
TCCTAGCCTCAGGAGTCCAGGGAATATCCACAGAAAACCTACTCCTGAGATGCTGGAGCAGGGAGCACGGTGAGGCAGGTCTGCCCACTGCGTATGTAGTGAATCTCCCCTGATTTCCACTGAATCTCCCCTGATTTTTGCAATCAGTGTTTTTTCCCACAATGAAGCATATCATTTTAACTTGATTTCAAGAGAATTACTGTAATTGCCACCACCAGAATAATAGATCTGTGTACAAAGAAATGGCTTTTCTCTTGCCTTTCCATTGGAAAATTTAATTTCTGTGTTAATGCATTAAGATATTTCACTAAGTCATTTGCTTGCTACTCTCAATATTCGCAAAATATTACCTCCGAATGAAGTTCCTGTAAACAGTTATTAGTTTACCAGTGAACTGATACCAATAAAATCAATAGAGTCTGACCAGATCTTTTCTATAGCACAGAAAGTCACCTCAGAGACCACTTAAAATATATATTATGGTAATGTTTCTCAGACCATAAAATTAAGAGGAAAGTTACTGTGTGAGATCTTTCTACATATATGCAAAAACAGTCTAGCTAATTTCTGCTTACTTTATGGGCTGCTACAGTAGCAGCAATTTTGGCTTGAAGATTAAAAATAAAAAAATGAAATAAAGTGCCTGGCATTTGAGAGGACAAGTCCAGTTCCGTTCAGAACAGTGGGTGTCACAACTTCAAAACACTTCTGTATTTCATCTGTTATATATACACCACAAAACTAACCACTACTTCAAGCAAGGAGTGAAACTGGAGACACAGCTTGCTGGTCTCCCAATGTTACGGTGGCCTTTCACAAAGCCGCATGAAATGGAATTAAAGTGCCACGGAGGACACATGCCCATCTGAAAGCTAACACAGCTGGCAATAAAATTGTGGCTAATGAGTCACAGGACAAACAGGTTGGGACTTTCCCCATAGGGGATTCAGGGAAGCCAGAGCTAAATTCACTTGCAGAGCAGGAAAAAGTTTGAACAGTCTCATGTGAAATGCCTTATAGAATATAAACGTTAACAGCAACACAGCTCCTGTCCCTAGCACAGATGCATTTGAGTTTCTAAACAGATGCCACAGATTAGAATAATTTGCTCTTCCAGATAGGAGTATCCATGACTCTAGTAAAGCGTTTCTAAAACAACGTATCCATGCTCTCCCTCGGGGGGCTGTACCGTAACTGCACGAATTAATGCAGTGCAAGTTTCCAGCGTGAACAGGGCTCAAGGCTGTCAGGCAGATTCGGAGTGATGGAGAGGGGAGCAGAAGGAAACGGAGCACACAAGCAAAACACAAACCGTAAAGATCTTTGAAGAAACTGGAATTTGCAAGATGCGCACTAAGGCAAATAGCAGCTGTGGTATTTGATGTTTGCATAGCTGTTTTTGATGCTGCTATAGTTCAGATATCAAGAGATGATTCTCTATTCTTAAGTACCAAGCCACTCTCTGGAAGCCCGAAAATGCTTAGCACAGCTACTCCATTTCTTATATACCACAATAAACAAACTTGCAAAGAAGTTGGATTCTAAAAGCCAGTGTAAAGAAAAGAAATGGGGAAAAAAAAGCAGCAGCCCACACACCATCAAATGCTGGTAGGCTCAGTGCTAAATAGCAGATGATTCTTACTGAATAACTGCCCTAGATTTTGCAAACAATACAGGGAACAAAAATAGAAACCCATTTACATATTGCTGTTAATAACTTTATTTATAGTGTCACAGCTAGAGCACAATAACTGCAGCCACGGCTTAACTTGAAAGCCATTCACTGTAGAAAGAGTCAGACAGATACTGTTTTCTCAGTCCTTATGCAACCGAAAAAAAATCCTGCTGACAACAGCCAGTCACCAGAATCCTTACAAACAGAATCAGAAAAAAAGTTAACAGCAGTGAAAGGCAAAAGCAAATCATCCCCAGGATCTCACTGGTCTCTGTCTCTCCTGGTTACTTCAGGCATGTTTTGGTTAATCAAGGACCACTGAAGCTACAAAACTCGACAGATAAAATTTTCACTTGTTTTGAGCCTCATGATAGCATCTTACAGGAACACTTGACTGAGTTTTTTTTGGGTTTTGTTTGTTTGTTTATTTCTTTTTTTTTTTTTTTCCTTTTTAATTAAGAAACACAGACCGGGCTCAGACTACGTCAGCAGCTACAATAAAAACCGGTATGTGTCCAGTATTTAAGAACATCCCTACCACATCCACACTGCCTGCTACATGACTGTAGCCAAATCTTTGCTGGGAGCCTGTATTCCTGCCAGCAGCTAAAATACCACTGGCCTGTCACAACAGGCTGGCACATCTTTAAAGAACAGAAATGTACACATAGATTTGTACCCGTGCTTCTTGAGCATTCTGCAAACGCCTGCTATATATAAGTAAATGGAGTGAGCACACAAGCAAGGAAACTGTCTCTTAAGACCCTCTGCCTGAGAAGTAAGAAAACACGGATCTGATTTTTGCTCTGCCTGAATCCAACCTGAACTGGACAATGGGCTACTTTGGATTGTGAATGGGGCTACCCTCAGGACCTCATGCTGCTGCTGCTCATTACGTATAAAATACTTAGAATAATTAGAGGCAGAGACAGTAAGTGCACCAATCTGCCCTGCTGATTACGGCACACTCTGTGACATGGGACAGTGGGATTCAAGCCGCTGCTCCAGGGTTTGATTCTTTTATATAAAAAAAATGAAACAGAGTTAACAAAAGAGAATGAGGATGCCTTGTTTGGTTAGGGCCTCTCCTAGGAGATGTGGCCTCAAACATCCTCTGACACAAGGGAAAACTGAATCTGGATAACCTACACTGGCATGTGGGTCAAGCCTCTACACTCCCGGATGAGCATGGCATGCCTCACCACTTGTGTCTCTTCACATCTTCACTACCTCTGTGTTTTACTTTCTGCCACCTGGAATGTCAACTGAATTAATTTCTCTGAGTTTTCATTTTAGTGAGGAACAGAAAGATGCCCATTTGGTGTGGCAGCCCAGACGAAATGTAGCCCTAATTCCCCCTGCAGATACAGCCAGCAGTCACAAGAAGTCCTCAGCACAAAGAGCGCGTGTGTTTGTGCACACTCCCTGCTTGTTCCTTCTGCACAATTCCTCTGCAGCACAGGCAGGGCAGAGCCTTCACGGTCTAGTCGTTAGGACGTTCCTGTAAATGGAGCCAGGCATTTCCGAGCTCTAATCAGCCTTGCTACCAAGTCAAATTAAAGAAATCATTGTCAATCTCAGCCTCTCCATTCCCCAGCCCTAACCTCCCCTGTGGGGTCAATTGGTAGCAGTGGATACTTACACATGAGTTTGTGAGTGTAAGGCACTAAAAATGCAAGGAGGTGTTTCTAGGCAGTGCCCATTATCCAGAAAGATGACTTAGAATTTGTTCAGTTATTAGTAATACAATAAATACCATGTCTGATATACATAATGGAAAAATAAAAAGCTGTGGGACATGACAGACCAACAAAATACAGCTTTTATGATCCTCCACTAGAAATGATCCTTGAATATGCAGGAAAAAATAACCTAAAAAGAGATGAAAGAATACAGAGAAGACATTTAAATAAGCCAGTGAATGCATGTAATTAAGTGCAATACACTGATCTAACAAAAACTAATGAAGTCCATGTTGGGCATTACAAAAGTGAAGCCCTGGATGATTCTCAGCAGACATCCCATTTTATAGTGGACAAACAAATATTTTCACCCTCCTACACTGTTCTCAGAATCAGAGGTCCCCCCAAAAATCACAGATTTCATCTTTAAATACAGCTTTAGTTTTGTACAGTTGTTCTCCAATACTATTTTCTCTCATTTTTTTTCAGTTGTTTTTAGGCTTTCAGAGAAGATACCATTTTCAATTTACCCTTTCCACCATTACATACTTCCAAGGAAAAGGAGCTCAGCAGGTAAGTCACATCTGCAATTTCAAGGTTTCTGGGCTTTGCAAGAAATTTGTAATTGGTTCCGATTTCAATAACAAAATTTTATTCAGTTTGCAGCTGAAAATGACAAAGAGTACTGGACCTTAAAAACAGAATATCACTTACCATTTATATTCTGTAACACAACTTTATCTCTACATTAGACCTGTCATCCTAAACTGTGACCTGCTGGCTGCTATTCTGCAGAAGGGAAGATTCTTAAGGAAGAAAGGCAAGGACTACGTGTTTTTTTTCTCCTTTTTAACTGAAACAAAGTAGAACTATTAAATGAAAAGGCCTCTTTTTCTCTTGCCTGGAAAGAAAAAGAATCTCACAAAGGGGCTTACAGTAGTTTTGAATGCAATCCAGAACAAAAGGCTCCAAATGAAACAGAATAATTATACTTTTATGGATCAGCATTTGGCTTCTGTTGAAGCCTGATCTGTAACTACAATTGCTCAAGTTCCCCTGAGCAGAAGCCAAAGTTTTGTTTGCTTTGTTCTACAAATTGGTTCTTATTGGCTCATTCTTTGGAAACAGCCACGGCAGAAAGCAGCAGTGCGTCGGTGTGCATGCTTCCAAGACTGGAGGTTCTCCATCACAACTGCTATGGCACATAACCGTCCACTATCGAAAACTGTATGCATCTGTTTTCTATTCTCTCATCTTCTTTCCTCCAGTCATAACTAAAATTGCTAAATTCGCTCCTTGCTTTCCAAGGTTTTTTGGTCTTTCCCATCTTTTTTGCCTACCTCCCCACCTTGCAAATATCCCATCAGTTCTGCAACATAGATCTCTCATCTCCTTCATGGTTCAGGGTGTTACAAAGCATCTCTCCAAATTGCTACTGCATTCAGCACTGATGTATGGGTCTGCCAGGCCTTGGAGACAATAGGAATTAAGTAGTTGTCAGAAGAAGGAGGGTTGTCCTAGTAACCTCCTATTAGCAACACATTCCTCACAATGAGTAGGAAATGGAGCCAGTGTACTATCAGACTCTACAAAGAATCATGCTTAAAAGTTAAAAAACAAACACCCAAACCAACAACAACAAAAAAAACCCAAACAAATGAGCCGACATGGTGGATCAACAAACTGTCACTACTATATCTTTGCTGGAAAAATTCCCCACTGCCTCACACATTCAACCTTCCTCTTCATGTGGGAGGGCAAGTTGTGCTTCCAGATGCTCTGCACAGCTACTGATGAGGACAAACAGACATTTACAGATGATCTTACAACTGAACAAAGCCATGGTCATCCATCCTTGTGCATGCCACTTACTGAGCAGATCTCTGCAACAGGAGGCTAGGAGAGAACATTTTGCTGATAGTCACACAGATTGAAGTTTCACAAGCAGTCACTGCACTAGGTTTTTGGGCTTGGGGGTCACCCCTGTAGAACTAGAGTTGAGGGAGCTGATGTCAAGCCCTGATGATCCTCCTATATATTTAAGGGGTTCATTTAAGTGTTTGGCTCAAATAGGGACATGGCTACTGATCAAGAACATCCTTAGAATTTCTCAGTGCCTCTGAGAGCGTCAGATATTTGCCAAACACACATATGGCAACCACAAACAGAGATCCTGGCTGGCCATAGTGTCAGGGAAGATACTACCTATATTTCTGTATTTTGTTTGCTTTTTAAAGCATATCACACATAACTTCTTTCCAATTTCTGAAAAATATTTGCAAACTTCCAATTCCTTAGAACCTACATGGTCTTACAAATCCTTATTCCCACCATTTAAAACGGTGTGCATCTCTCTCGGGCATTGTAACAGAAACACAAATGGACACAGAAAAATCTCAATTTTCTAAAAAGAGGACCTCTATCATTCCACAAGGTCAATGCCCTTCCAACGGCTGAAATTCATTTAATCTCTTTGGTCTTTTGCCTCCTTTGCTGTTTTGTGCAGTCCTCTGTTGCTTCTCATTTCTGCTAGCTCTGTTTCTGAAGTGACCTGTTCTTAGCCTGGTTTCTTATAGAAACACAATTTATGGAATTATGCAGTCTGCACAGTCAGTACCAGCCTCTCCCTAACTTTTTAACCACTTAGTATCAAGCAAAATTAATAAAAAAGAGGAAGTTAAAAAAAAATTATGACTTTCAGTTACTGGCAGACATAGACTCAAGTTAGCAATGCACTAACTTGAGTCACAGGATACCAGACCACTTGAGAGCTCTTCTCCACTAATTGGTTTCAGCTTTTGTCTCTTCTTCATCATTTACCCAGTGTCAAAATTATATAGAAATCAGTAAGAACAGATGCACAAATTAGCAACAATTGTTGAGGGATATAAATATAGTGTAAGACAAGAGAAGTTAATCCATCCCCATCCAAAACTATACCTCTATTTCACAGCTTCTGTAAGAGGGCTTTAAATAGTTTTGTAAAGTTCAGTGCATTACAGAATAAAAAGTTTAATTGATTTTTGCTTTTCAGTCATTACAGTCTAAGGAGGAAGCAAAAGGTAGGATGATTTTAACAAGAACCTCTTCGAATATTATATAAACTCAATGTTCTTAAAACCACTTTGCATGTTAACTATATGACAAGGTAGCTCATTAACTGAAATTTAACCAAGTCTTTACAAGAGGAAAGCGAGTCTGTACAAGCAAGTCTTTACAAAAGTAAAGGTTTGGTCAGAGAAAACTCAATTTTTCTTGTCAAGGTTACTTCAGAATTGAGAAGACTGGGGATGGATTAGTTTAATAATTTGATAAATTTTTTTACTATAAGTTTGATACATTTGGTTTTACTATCAGGCCAATCACCAGTCAGACTTACTTTTTTAAAAAAATTAATTTACTTTTAGCACTATTGAAGAAAAAAAAGAATCTAAATAACCTTGATGAGTTAAAATACTGCTCTGTAAACTTCTACAGGCACCTTCATTATTCTGTCCAAATTATTATTCACAGTATTTCATCATTAAAACATCTAACACTCTTCAATCCATCACCCTGTGAACTTCACAGACCCTTGTGTAAACTCAGAATAGCAGGGTGTGAATTATACATCAGAGACCTTTCCTAATTGCTGACGGCTTGCTGGTGGCTGCAGATCTGCAGTCACCTGGCTTTTTGGGATGTTATCTTTATTACAACACATGTGTTTAAGTAATGCATCCAGCGGGGTGCCTTGCAGCCATTTATTTGTCTGTTTTGTTCTTCAGAGGATACAAGGCTCTCTCGTGCCCCTGAAGACACCAGGAGTTCCCAGCAGGGACGAAGATCACAATATATTGCCAGTTCAAAAAGAAAGATCTGCAGACAGTCAGATGAATACTTCAACAAGTCAGCTTGTATTTGTTTTCCTTAAAGGGTGCTATGCACATGCACAAAGAGGTAGATTTGATAAAATATATAAACCGGCTCTATTCTTTGGCTTAAAAGTTTTCAAGGATGAACCAATGACACAAGGTTATTGAAAAGAGGGAGTGATCCTGAGTTGAAACACTCCCTTTAATATTAATGCCCAGACTTATTGCACAGCTTTGATGTCAACTTCAGGTATAACAATGGCTGCAAAATAAGCAAATTTCTTTTCACATGGATTTTAGCTTGAACGCCTTTCTCCAAAAGACACTGACTTTTCCTCTCAAAAACAACAAATTGGCTAGGAAGAGTCAAGCGATTAGTGGTAGCAAGAGTAGAGTAATTCACCTTCAGCCACGGGTGAAACCTACTTCTACACTTCTTAAAAATTATTGCTAACTTTAAAAAAAAAATAATTAAATTTTCTGGAAAATTAAAAAGCCAAGATTCACTCCAGGCAGACACAGGTGAAGTTCCCAGGAGCTGGCTTTTGACAGGGAAACAGAAGAGTTCCCATGTAGGTAAAATTCACTGCTGTCATTTGGGGAAAGGCGTGGGAAGGCTGATCGTTTCCCTCCTACTCACTTTTCTCAGCCTACAGCCTCAATCAGAAGTGATGGCAATCAAATGCAGGGGGCCTCTGAACCCACATGAAACCCACACAGTTTCCCCCCACCTACCTGCAAAAATAACCTTCTGCTGCTTGTGGGCATATGCCTGAAATGAAGAAAAGGAGGTAGAGTTCTTGCTAAGACTTGATGCTGAAACAACCAACCAACCCACGAACATATTTTGGGAGGAGATCGAAGCTCACAGACTAGTGGGGAGAGCAGCATCAGAAAGCAAGATATGGATAAAACCTGCTCTTGGGCTTCCTCCTGCTTAACGCTGCTGTTCCTTCAAACATAAACCATCAATTTTAATTCTGCCTCCCCACAAAAAGGGGAGAAGACAAGGAGGGAGATGGATTATACAGTAAATATTAAAACCAGTTACTGCCCCTGCCCTTTCTTGGCAATGAGGCCTTCCATAGGGGGGAATCTCTGAAAACATCCACGGAAGAACTGTCAGAAATTTATACACACCATACTGTAGTTTTATTTATTAAAGATGGTAAAATCAAACTGGTTTCTGCCTAGCTTCAATAAACTGTCATGAAAAAGCATGAAAACAGAATCGGGATGAACTCCTGAACAAAACCAGCCCATTGGCGTAATTACCTCCAAAGACAACCTGCTGTCTGACCCAGGCTTGGTAGGATATGCCTCATTATAAACCCATTTAGCATTTCAAAAGGCACTGTTACCAAGCCAGAAAAAACAGCCTCATGCCTATACTCACCAATAAGAATATACCACTAAGCAGCACATTGCTTTGGCAAGCCATGGCACTAGTATGTCCAGTTACAGCTATATCCTGGGAACTCTCCTACTAGCTGCAATCAGAGCTCAGCTTTGTTCTACTATTTATATCGGTAAGTCCGTTAACACCAAGAAACATTACAACCAGATGTCCTGTGTGCAAGGACAGTGGGAGGAGGGAGGAAAGAGACGTTTGCTTAGTCGAAATGTTCACAAATTTCATAGCACACAATTACATGGCACCTTGCAATCTAAGAATTTAACACACTTCATAAGTAACTAAGTAAGTATCACAATGCCTATAAAGCGAAGAGGTTAAGTTGACATGGCTGGTCTGAATATCCTGACATCCAGTTGAAGTGCAACTATTTGGTCATTTTTAAGGGGAGAATTTTTGGTGTTAGGAGGTAATTAAATTAGAAAACTAGTTAAAAATGTTTTTCGTTTGCAAAGCTGAAAGCAAATGGACTGCTTCATTTCTGCAAATAGTTTAGCTCAAGTTGTCAAGATGTTTAAAAAAACTCTGAGATCAGGTTAATGTTGTTGAGTACATGATTCATAAGAATTATGCGAAGGGGAGAAGAGAGGAAACTGTCACTTTCACCACGCTTGGATGCCAGCCCTAAAATAAGCTTCTTGAAACAGTTCATCAAAGGAATTTCAATGACAAAGCCAACCTCTATCCCCTCACAGAGGACTTCAAACCTCCTTTTATAGCACAGAGATTACTATATTTGGTCAAACCTAGATAACATGAAAGCCATTATCACTGCAGTGAGGTACTATAAATAGCAATAGCAATGTAAAACATTTAAAATTCTGCCTGCAAAGCACGACTGATAAACAATATTATCTATGCGTATTTTACAGTTTGTCTATCAGACGTAATCTCATTCATGATAATGTGAACTGATTTAGTTACATAATTCACCTTGTTGTTTACCCAAAATTACTTGCATAGTCTTGGGAACTCCTTTCCTGACTGCATTTGACAATAGACTTTATATTTAACACACACATATGTGGGAAAGGTCAAATCACAGTCTGAGGTTCTGTATTTGTCAAAGTTAATTCTCATTCAATAAACCAAGACGGGAAATGGTTTTATTCTCTGTTAAAAGGTTCTGTTCATTTGCATCATAAAAGACTGTATTAACCCCAAACCTCTTCATCTTAGTTTCGTCATCACCCTAAATTCTTCAGAAGAACATAATCCTGAAACAAATTTTGCTGCCAAAAAATGACAGGAAATTATGTTTTCATTGTGGATAAATTAGTCTCTGAACTTTACTTTCCATAACAATAAGCAGGAGATTATGAACTCATTCACAGGAAGTCCTGATAAAGCTCTAAAAAGATTTGCTTTTACCCATTCAGGTCAGAAAGATCACTGTATTTTGCATAAAAATATCATCTTTCGCCAAACAGAGAGATAGTCCACCCTCTAAGAGAAGTGTAACACAGTAAGTAATATCATGGCAGAACTGCCCCTTATTAAAGGATCATGGCTGTGTTTTACAGATCTACTACTGGTACCTGAGGTTTTAAATTGACTTCTTTTTTCTTTTAACAAAAAAAAAAAGCAGTGTGTAGTCTTTTTAAAAAGAAAAAAAAGAAGACTGTAACCTAGTACCTAAAACTAAGCATATCACAGCAGAACTGGTCATTTAAAGACTCCTCATTTTAAAACAGAAACATGCCCCCCCCCCGGAACTTCACATAATTTTAGAATAACATTTTCTGCTGGTAGAGTGGTTTGGGTTTGTTTTTTAATTAAAATTAGATGTGGTCCCAAAAGCCCAGACCAAATCATCCCTGAAAATTAAAATATTTAATCTTGTCTGGAACAGAATTTAGTAAACCACTTCTCCCACACAAAACGTCAAACAAGGCTAAGCACACGAGTCTGTGCTCCTGCACCTCCGAGTTCAAAGGGCCAAAGTCAAACTCAGCTGGATGGAAACCTCCAGTGTCAGTGAGGTTCATGTTGACTGTGAAACTGGTGAGCAATCTCACCCTGAAAATCCCGTAAAAATGAAGACCTCAGGCTCCAGGCACTATGAGGGCAATCAAATGTTTAAATCAATAGCTAACAAAAATTCACATCCATTATACTTTCATTTATAATCTACCTTTTCAACTAATCTGGAAGAGTGGGAAAAGAGAATCGCTGGATACAGCTGATGGAGGAGGGAAACCCGTACCTCTGTGCAGAGACACAGACCTTCCCACTTCTATGAACTGTGGAGGAAATGCTCCTGCTCATAAATCATCAACAGGAAGCCAGATTCAATGGCTGGGCACAGCACCCTTGCACCGACTTCACATACTTCTCAATTGCCTTGACACAATAACCTTTAGCTCATAAAAACTTAATCTTAAGACATTTTTGAATAGTGACAAAACCAAAACAAAACTGCTTGGAGTGCTCTCTTCTCAAAAGTCTCCCCTTGAGCATTTCCCCATGAAAAGCAAAGAGCATGCTTGCTTTTGCTCAGCCAGTTCATTAATTTACATCACTGAGACGTTACTCCCCATCACCAGTGTGTTTCTGTGTGCATGTAAATGCTTCAAAATCATCTGCAGTCATTCCCACTAGAGGTGGTTTCAGTGCAACCAGGCAAGAGCAAAGGCTCCACGCTGAACTCCTAGTGTGAAATGAGTCATTTGTTCCAAATCATGTTTCCTTTTTTTCAATATTCATACTTATTCATTTCCCTGAAGTACATGAAGATGAGATGTTCCTAAGTTACCTTCTATTTGCCCTCAGTACATCTCAGTACATATACTATTTTATTCCTATTTCTTATCTCCCTTTTCCAGCCTTTTCCATGATCCCAGTGGGCTTTGATTGAGGACCTCATACGCACAGACAACAAAGTCCATACTTTGAAGAAGTTATCATTTAAGTTGCTTCCCCTTGCAAGATCTTTTTAGACCTCAGCCTCCCTTTGCACTGGAAACAGTCAGCACCTGCAAGGGCTTGATTCCTAAACGCTCATTACTATGAAGAACAAAGTTAAAATTACTTTTAGGCTGCAGAAGATACTCTATTATGGAAATGTTCATATTATCCAATAAATACACAAGATGTGAAAATTAAATGTTTGCAAGCTTCTTGTTAGCTAGCCATCAGGACAGTCAAAGGAACTGATTGGTGCATATACCCATTTATGTACATGTTTTACCTTTTACGTTACTTCACAGCCATAACTGAAAATCATAGCAAACTGTTTTCTCTTTCTATACTCTGGGTCATGAGTCATTCTTGTTGTATCTTTTGAGATCTCCATGTCTCCATACTAGCCACTAACTTTGCGCTATTTTTTCCAACCATAATCGTTCTGTCATATTCCCCTCTCCCTTTAAAATTGTTCATTTGTAAATTTAGTTTATTACTGTTTATTTAGTTTTTGTTTATTTAATGATATAGTTAAAATTTCAAAGAAGTATCATCCTAAAGAGAGAATCATCTTTACTAAGACTATATTGAACAACTTTAAAATCTGCAAACAATGGTATATGGAAATTGAAGTGAAAGACTATTAATACCATACTGACTAGTCTCATGTCATATCTAACGAAATGCGTTCAGTTTGAATGTCAAGCAGACCTTTGAGTACTGGAAAAAAGTAATTTCTCTATTGAGGAAAATTTACAAACGGTATCTATCACAAGAAATTTACACACCTTTTTGAACAAGCTCAGTGCCACTAAGGAAAAAATGAATGTAAAAACACAAAACCTAATATAATCTACTGTAGCATATACTCTGCTGAGGGCACTCTGGATGGCCTCTTCCCCTCACCTTCATCAGCATATGTATATTCTTTATTTTTCATCACTGAACCATTATTGTCTTTGATACCTGATAACATTTTTGCTTCAGTATTGCTAGTGGATCTTTATCTGCTTACTGAGTCACAACCAAAAAAATGAAGGGCTGAAGTCCATCCAAGCCAGCACACAGACTTGCCCTGATTTCAGTGAGTCTTATACCAGACTCTACATTCAGTGAGCAGTGTCCTCCCAATTTTCTGCTGTAGAGACCGCTCAGGTAATCTTAACCTCGGCTGGCCTCTGCAATTCACCCCATGGAAAGCGTTGCCAATCTTCAACTTGCATCCCATCATGGCTTATCAGAAAGGTGCTTGTAACTGTCAAAAAATAAATGAACCCAAATATACCACCTTCTTAAAACCACCGAGACTCACTCCAGGAAAGGAAGAAAAAGAATAAAAATACTAAGGAAAGAGAGCAGTTAAAGTTGCTTCTCAAAGGAAGATGTTGCAGGAATATGGCAATCCTCCTCTGGTCCTATAAACAAACTTTCAAAAGTCAACTGGTGACACTTTAGAGTCTTTACACTTATTTTGGATTATGTGTCCCTGTCATCTTCGTCCCTAGCTGTTAAGTGCCAACCACTGGGATGGTCCCTCCTCTCCAGCAGCTGGGAGACAGGCTGTTCTTACCTGACATTGTCATGCTTCTGGATGTAGATCTTATGAAACATCATATCTTCCTGTTTGGCATTAATGTCAGCTTTCATCTCCATGGCAACATGTCGAGGAAGTACAGAGAGCAGGAGACGCTCCTGTGGAGTCAGACAGATGAACCAATTAAAACACCTGCTGCCCAGTTAACAAACACATTTTGTTCTTTACTGGGGAGAAATGAGTCATCAGTTTGGTGAGAGGTGAGTACAACCAAGAGAAACGGTCTCCATAAACCCAGCAGCTGATCCCCTAACAAGTCATATGCAATTCTGTCCCAACCCCACAATAAGAATTCAATGATTTTAGAAGAAAAATTATGATTTTTCATCTCAGCTGCACTGGGCTTGTGATTCATGGTTGCCAGTTCCTGCAAACGAAGGAGTCATGCAACTCAAAAAGTGCCCATGCACCATTCCTGGAAGGACTCTGGTAAATGATAGTGTCTGACCTCCCACACAGCCTCTCTACACCACCATGAAGTCCTCCTTCACATAACACCGGAGGACTGATTACCCAACACCCTTGGGCACCATTTAAAATTCCTTCCTTTCCTATCTAATCATCTAAGCACATTCCCTCAACAGGCACAAACCTGTTCTTAGCAGCCAAAATGAATGCCCCAATAAAACTAGCATGAAAAGTTAGCCCAGCTATACAATGCAGTATCATACTTCTACACTTAAAACTGCTATTAGTGCCCAATTGCATTAAGACCTGTAAACCCACCCACCCATTTACCAGAATACTTTCAATAACCACCTCTGTCATCAACAATTCATGGCTCTCCACCCTCACTTGGCACTTTTATTTACTCATAATAGCTTTAGTGTGACTTTCATAACATTATTTTGTAAGCTGTTCTGTATACAGTTTTGCATGCTAGGCAAAAATTAGTTACATGGCAAAAATCATGACTTTCTGGTAATTTTCCTAAAAACACACATAAAAGCCTGTGCTTGTTATTGTTCTAAATTTGGTGGCAATTTCATGCAGAAGCTATAGAATTTAAATCTGCAGGTAATATGTGCCCCCGGGATGCATTTGTGTATCTCAGGAATCACATCTGAGAAATTCTGCCCAGATCTTCATTTTATTCCCACTCACACCCCTCGCAGTTCAAAAGAAAATTTTGCTATGGGTGAAGAAGGTGGAGAGCATCTCCTTTGGGATCAGCTCCACTGTGGTCCAACCTGCAGGCAGTGCTCTGGAATAGCGGAAGAATCCCAAAAGCTTGTGCCACTCTTGTCTTTATTTTTCTTTACCTGCAGTGAGCAGAGGGAAGAAAAGGGCCTTCCTTCCTTCCTGACAACACAGACACAATGCGGCATAAACGAGGGTCCCTAACCTTATCTAACAGCTCATTAATTCTCAACAACACAGGGAACAGTAGGGCTCAAACGCAGTCCTGACTCAGAGGGGTCAGCAATCCTGTACTAATTACTCACGTCACCAAACCTCTTGCCCACACTAGAGTTATAGGCACATTCCTGGTTTCTAATTCCTAGTTTTAACTGTAAGTTCTCCATTTATTTCTTTCTCTAAGGAGAGAGAGGAACTCGGGAGGAACCAAAGGAAGATTAATTCACTGGAAATGTGCTCAGCATGCACTGAGACATTTTATAGTCTGCAGCATTGCCCAGTATTTCCTTTTTTGTCCCCTTCAATGTGTATCTTAAAGAGATTGATTCTTGACTCCAGTCTCTGAAGAGGTAGTAATAACACAGAAGACGTGTTGGAGGGATTTCTATCTCCTCTGCTCAAAACTGCAGCAGTCCTGACAAGTTACTTGGTTTTTAAAGTACTCTCACCTTCACTAGCATACTGCAGGTGCTAACAGTTACAGATCCCTTTTTTTTTTAAAAAAAAAAAAGATAGAATCATAGAATCATTATGGTTGGAAGAGACCTCAAAGATCATCAAGTCCAACTGTATACCTGATGCCACCATGTCCGCTAAACCATGTTTTGAAGTACCACATGATCATGAATCATGTACGTGTCCTCAGGCTTCTGTCAGCTATTAGCATACTCCTTGAGCGCAAAAGCACAACACATTTGTATGCTTTCCAGAGTAACTGGTGTATACACTGTTGTCATTTGCATATTATAATAGGCATCCTCAAATGTGTGAAAGCTGCTATTTTACATGTGATTTTACACATCCTCTAAATAACTCGGAGCTTAATGGGAGGTTCAGGGGCACCCACAGGTTTGGAACATTCTCTGTAGGCGCACAAGCGTGCAGGGATGGTTTTTTTTACTTGCTTGCAAAATAGGGACACATTCGGGGGCCAAGTTTCTCTTACTAGTACTCCAAGCGATTTTCATATACATTTCTGGTAACTTTTGCTTGAGAGCCCCCACGCCTACTCTTCCTGATACCACAGGCACTTGCCAGATTAAATCACCAGTATTTTCAAGACACATGAGATCTCCAGTAGATGAACTAATACTGCTCCGAACTATCACCAATTCGGGAATAAGATCAAGTGAAACAAATGCATGTAGCACAACATTCCTTCATGCAACAACTGATTAGGAAGTTGAGCCATGTTACAGAGTTGGGCAACATCTTTGTTCTGTTTGTTGGGAGCATCACAATCACTGAAAATACGTTCTGAAGCTAAGAGGAGGAGGCTGTAACATGTGCCTTTGTAAAGCACAAGCCATGTTAAAAGACCTTCAAAACAATAAAATCCCTATTTTGTTTGTTTTATTTCAGATGGAGCACAGAAATTAAAGTCTCCACTAGAGTACAATTTTAATTTTGCTATAATGACCAGAAAGTACTGCAGCCCTCACTGTAAAATCACTTATTATGCACCAGTGAGGTGACTGGGACTGCTGTTTTACAAGTATAACAAGGCAGCATTCTGACCTGATAAAAAAAGGCAAGCGCAAATTCATATATAATTCCCACTTCAAAATAAGATACAAGCATAGTTCCACTGAATTATACATTAAACAAATGCATCCTGAGGAGCACTAGTCTCTAGAATAGGCACAGATGAAAAAGTGTAATACAGATCTACTCTATTTACATATGTACACATAGATATATGTATACCTGGGCATGTACATCCCTATGACGACTCTGTACTACATAGGAATTTTAACTATTTATGTCATACTCTCCCAAGATGACCTCAAAGCACTACATATATTTTGGTCTTATGACTATCCATTTGTCCTCAGGTTTAATAACACTTATTTTTCACCAGAAGTCAAGTGATGCAGAGATGAAAAAGAGAAGGAGAGAATGACTTTTCAGAGACAAAAGAAAAGCAATGCTAGAAGTAAAACTGTGCAGTCCTGATAACCTATCTCTTACTCAAATCCTAAGTATTTGTCCACTACAGATTGTGGAGAACACCTATTTTTTCATCTAAGAGTATGTTACTCTGGGCAAGCAACAGTGATTCCTATTATGGCTTTGCCCTAGGTTATCTCAAATAATGAAATCACAAGAAGTCTCTCCTCTGCACTGGCCATTCTGGATTTTATTTACTTTCTTGCTAATTTTGGGTGCTGGTAGATGCTTAATAAAGGAAAATACACATTCCTTTGCCAGAGATAATCTGCCTGCCTTTAACAGAGAAAAGCACATGGGAGGACAATCAGATCTCCATAAACAGGTAAGCAACAATAACAGTGTTGGGCTGTGCAGTTGTGTTTCCCTCCACCTATCTGGAGACTGGCTCTCCCAGATGCGGGCTGAGCTGCCCTTCTTTGTGTCTGCTGTCACCTCAAGATTATCTCAATGCATTAGGCATAGGGACGCATCTGAACTGAACCTGAAGATCAATGTCAGTGCAGGCTGCAGTAGCAAATAATCTCATTAGGAGTCCCCAGCTGCCAGGACCCACAGTTACTGCTCGAAGTACTGGAAGGTACTTCTAAGTGACCAGCTTTGACCCAAGTTTTTCTGATGTCCTGGCTTTCTTCTGTATGGTGTAGTACTTTCTGGGGAGGAGGAGAAGAAAAAGGCATAAAGCTAGGGCATTTGTCAGAGCTTTTTTCATGAACTACTTCTGACACAGAAGCTCCTAAATCCAGACCAGTACAAGCATTTGAGTCACGCTGCTAAGGCAGTCTCTCAGCAGGGAGGTCAGAGCTGTAATCACTAAGTAAAATGGGGTATTCTCTTGGCTCAATCCTTTCCTCCATTTCAAGACGTGGAAGGAGGAGTGGCTGCTTGTTTCATCTTTCTGACACTACATTTGTTACAAAGGAAGAAGGAGCCTTGAGCATGAATCTCATTTTCATACACATACTATCAAAATAATGCATGTGTACACGTTATTTCACAGTAAGGGTTAAACAGCAAGTATATCAGCCAGAAGTACCTCATGAAACACTGCCAAGAGGCAAATCCATAGATGCAGATGGGATGAGACATGAGGGAAAATTCAGCTGTGTTGCCACAGAGATGCGAAGACACTCCAGCTGATTCATTCCCCTGACCTCTTCCCCAAACCCACAACCAGGCTCTGAGGTATCTCCCAAGGGAAGAGTGGAAGCCCTGTCTCATGATTCATGTCAGATTCGCCTGGACAGACCACTACGAGATGTACTGCAGGGCAGAGATGTGTGTTAGCAAGGGAATAATCTAGTTGCCCCCAAAAGTCTTTTGTATCTAATTCCAAGGACACAAGAGATTCGTTGCAAGAGAACCCATGAATGAATTAGAGGAGCAGACACGCTCAGTACCCTTGACGGCTAGGCTGTAGGCTGGCAGCAACAGGTCTTTTAATAGCAAAAAACTCCATCAAAGTTGGTGATGAATCTTAGTTTTTGAACAAATACAATTCACTTGAGGCCCATAAGGTATACACAGGTATGAAAGCAAATGGGAATCTTTGGGAAAGGCAGGAAGAGGACCCTCTTTGGAAGCATCAAGGGACAGTATGTTCTATGGACCAATTTTTAACTTTCACTTCCGAAACCTGCCTTACAGCCACCTGTCGGCAGTGGTTTTGCCGACAAACGCACCACGCTTTGACCTTACAAAGAGGGTCAGTTGGAAGCCTGTGTGTTGCATCTGCATTCAACATGTGGCTTCAATGATGGGTGCAAAAAAACTATGTGGACTCTGTGTACCGTGTAATATTAATCAGAGCATAGACCACAGGATTTGTTGATGTCTATGGAGAAGTCCATCAGGGTATTGGGGAAGAAATACTCCCCGGAGCTCTCTTCCAAACCTTTAAAAAATCCTGCCTTCTATCATCAGCCTATTCTTGCTTGGATTACTCCATCCTACAGGATCAATTTGCATGCTAATTCTGCTCCAGCAATTTCATTTTTTATTTCCCACTGTTGCTCTTACCTGCTGCTGGTTTTCCCTTTGAGAATGCAGCCTGGCTTGTATGCATTCCCTGGTCTCCTGGAAAGCCTGTCTTTGGGACACCTCTGCTGGGTAGTGGGTACACACGCCTACAATGTTTGTACAGGAGAAGATGAGAACATTGGAGACCAGCTGCAACAAAAGAAAAAAAAAAAAAAAAGAGAGAGAAAAATACTTGGTTACACTTTGGAAACCTGCCAGCAGTAACAAAGCACCAGCCAGAACGCAGCCCCTTCCACTACTCCTTAATCCAAGCTACGCTTAAACCTCAGGCTCTCAATTCCTGTGTATTTTACCTCTCTAGTCTTTAAAATATAAAACTTCCATATATGGCCTCAAATATACGTTCTTAACACTGTGTATTACTTCACCTATAAAAAAAATACAATTCCACTGGTAATTCTGCCATCTTGCTTTTGGTAATCCAGGATCTTGTAACTACCATGACAAAAATCTATCTAAAAAGGCATCACTGCCCTGTTAGGTAAGAGTCAGCTAAGACTCGTGCAGAGAGATCTGACACAGGAACACAAATATTTCCATGTTTGTGTACCTACATATCTGGCTTGAAAACATATCAAAGATACATTGAACCATTATTTTGCTTAAAATACTGAAGTAAAAACGTTGGTATTCACAAGAGCATTAAGAGCAATCGAAATACTTTTTTTTAGTCTAGTTCCAACTCAAAATTTTATGTAACTAGATTAAAAAAAAATAAGCTTTTTTACATTTCTGTGACCATGACTACAGAAAGAGTTGTTTAGTCTGAAGCACATTTGGACTGGACAAGCATAAAGGAAAAGCTACATATCTCTTCTCCTTCCATGCAGGTTATGTTTTGTAAGGAAGCAGTCACATAATTTTTGCGGAAAACTAGTGTTGCAATCTTTTATTTCCCAACTATCTTCTAACAACAGCAATAAAAAAAAAATCCATGCTCATTGGTGTCACTTGGTTCATGCGAAATGTTCAAAACTGCTTCTGATGGTATCAGGTAAACCTTTCCCTTGACAGAGGTCAGTCATAGCATAACTTTTTGAGAGTTGCACAAGCTGTACTGGATCTCCCTTTGAGGACAGACTTACTTGAAACACCTTTCATCTCTTCTAGGGGGAAAGATCATGAGACCTGCAAGATTCTTAAAAATAGGGATATTTGGTCTGTTCCCTAACGAGTCCAAATATATCCTTCGCCTTTACTGTTTTTTTATTGCAAAATCAAAAAAGTGATTCCCAGACCAGCCCATTCCCTGAAAATACAGGGCCAGGCTCTGAAGAGCAGGAGGGATGCAGGGCACCCCTCAAGCCCTGAGCTCGTAGCAGGTGCTCAGGACTGCCTAAAACAAATTAGTCACCGTGTAGGACAGAGAAGCTGCCCCCATGTCAAACATGGAGCCACATCCCAGAGTAACAACCTCTCCGAGTAACCCCACTGGGATTACTCTAACTCTTTGACTACATCCACGCGCTAAGGACAGCAACAATTATTTTATTAACAACTCTGCCTTGCAACAGGATTTAGGCAGAAAAACCTCATCTTTCAGCTCAAAATAAGTAATACCTTAAGCTACAGCCAGCTGAGTGACTTCTCCTCTCCGTGGACGGCTGCCAGTAGATGGCAACACTCCAACCTCCCAAGCTCCTATACTGAAGCGCTGCATTTTGGGCTATGTCCCCACAGTGAATTCCCACACTTATGTATCACACTACAATACAATAACCTGCAGGTTATAGATACCCACTGGTCATTATCATCAATGTCAGCTATACATATTTGCAGATAACTGGTTTCCAAGGAGGAAATTACTTTCACCCCCTATAGTTTGCTCCCTCCATCCAAAGCGTCCACACTTTGGACAGAGAGAAGGCTATCAAAGGTGCAGGTCATACACGAACATGAAATAAGCCCTGATTCTAAACTCAGGCATTCCCTTTACAATTATATTCTCGTTTAGCTCTTTCTAAGGCTAGCTGGATCCTGCCAGATCCAAGGTCTTCCATCTCTCCCCCAAGCTGATCAGACCCCAGCCAACTTCCACCTGCCCAGTTACCCTAACCCAGTGCTTCATCCAATGGGCATGTGGTGGTAATTTTTTGCTGATAATGGCAATTTTTTAGGATGAAAAATCCCCCCTTAGTATAAAAAAAAGCCACCAGTGCTCATTATAATGAAGAAACAGCTTAAAAAGAGAGCAGAAATAATTTTCCTAGGAGTTATGCTGCTTCCTGCTCCATGGCTGCACTGACTGCGACTCACAACCTGTGAATAATACTTCAACAAGTTCAATGTGGGTTCTTAGGTGCTAACACCAAATAGCATCTTTTGCATGGCCAGATTACAGCAAGATTCCCAAATCCTCTCTATTGGAGCTATTCAGTTGCACAGTAAGTGGAAAATTTATCAGGGCATATAAAACAGCATAAGCATGCATCATATATCTGAGACAGATAAAACTGAGAGCACAGAAGATTCTAAGGAAATCGGCAGTTTTGTTTTTTAATCCCAAGAATCTGAGACTTCATTTCACTTACAGTCAATAGCGCAAACCCAAAACAAACTCCCTAAAACAATCACTGAACTCTTGCACCAAAAACAGGAGACAACGTGGTTTAGATGGCAGGCAACATACCAGGAGTTAACTGAGCAGAAAAGAGGAACACCTCAGTCCTGAAACAAGCTCTTTTTGGGTCTATCTCAATGCCAAGAAAAAGTCCCCCACCATGGGGCCCACCCAGGAAGATACCATTGTCACGATGATGCCTTAAATAGCCAAGCTGTACAGTTCAAGGCATGCAATTCATATTACGCATCCAGACCGACGTTGTCAAAGGGGAGTACAAAAACCATCATCAGACTTGACATTATTGATAACGTTTGTGGAACGCAAAGCAATTTAACTTTTCAGCAGTCACTGACGTCATTTTACACAAACCCATGGGACTTCACAGACTGGTTTACAAGACAGACTCAGATGACCATGCTTCGAGTAGGAATAAAAACTATATCGCAATGTAATTTTGAAGTAGCAGGGGACAGACATCTGTATTTATTCTGTTAAGCAGAAGCTCATTTAATTCACAGTATGACATCTTTGCAACACCCTGAAACATAACGGGAGAAATTACAGTGCAATGTTGAAAGTATCAAAGATCTGCAGAGATTTAAATCTGAAGCTCCTACTATTTGCAGCAGCACTTGTTATGTGAGCAAGAGCATTTTGTTCAGTATCTGTTGACAATCATTTTCTTCACAGGTGTTTTAAAATATATTAAAGCAAAAACAAAGAAAAAAGCTTTCTAATCTCTTTAATTTTTTTCACAGTTCTCTGTCTTAATAAAATAAATTTATATCCTGTTTGCCAAATGGTACTACTTGCTTATCAGCTTCCTTGCCATTTTGCTATGGTAACCAGCTTCAGTCCCAGGAGGAAAGAGATGATGTAGATATTAAAAAACTGATTCCCTAAGCTCCATGGCCTGAAAAGTAAAAACATATTACGGCAACTATTTCAGACAATCTGTGCTTGAAGAGCTGTTCAAGGCAATGGGAAAATACAGTTGTCTACTCGATTTCTTCCCTGCCTAGCTAGAGCTTTAGACTAAGAAGATTCCTACCCTTCTGAATTTGGAAACTAATGGTTTATAAAAGACTATTTATTTCACTTACATATAACTCCTAGATAAGCTATTAAACCTTCCTGCAGTATTGCCATATTTGAGTATGTCATAAACTAATATGTTTACTCTTACAGCATCCGTGTGTGGCAGAGAAATGCTACTATACTGATGTTACTGAGGCAGAGTTCTTTAAAGGTAATTCAGCACCAAAGAAAAAGCTATGTACTATGAGCGGTTTTCAAAAACCACCTCAACTTCCTAGTTCCACTGAAATAATAGACCACCCAATCTCAAACAAAACAGACCAGACAGTTTCTAGTCACTCTGATTTCATTGCACAAACAGAGCACTGCAATGCTTTTGTTGAATCTCTCACAGGAAACTGTTTTCAACAATTTTTCCCTTGGTGACTGAAGGAAGAGAAGAGAGAGATGGAAACAATTTATTTCCACGTGTTCTAGGAGTTATGAAAACCTGGTATTACAAAATCAAAATCGAGAGCTAAATTTGGCCTGACACTATTGTTACAAAATTGATATTTTGGGCATTTCAGGCCAGGCTGAGGAAGAACCGGGATGGCAGTGACCAGGGGAGAGCCCCCAGACCACCACAAGCTGAAAAAAGTTATCAGCTTGCATCAATATTGCCACGCTTCACCCTGCTGTGTTCCTATTCGATTATTCTTCAAACACCAGATGCTATTCAATATGTAATTAAGAGACAACAACATGCTTAAGAGTGATAGCATCAAGATAAATTTCGTTAGTTCCCTACTTCTGCCAGAGCAAACAAGGCTGGCAACTGACATGAGAAGGTGGGCCATATTCCTCAGAATATCACCGCTTATTATAAAAATCACAGCTTCTGCTTTTTGCCAAGTTACTCTGCTTTGGTAGACTTCTCTTGCAGAGGTTCAGGGTTATTTCTGTTCTGAGATCACAGCACTAGGCTATTCCCTGTTAGTTTCCAACACCACTAATCAGTATTTTGGTTTTCTATTTATTTTTCATTTAAATCAAAATATTGTTTTGATATTTTCATAAAGTCCTATTTTGAAAACAACTGCATTTTAAGCTTTTACAGTAAAACTGTCACAAGGAGAAGGAAAGCACATACATGGAGATTAAAAAGTCATGCAAAACAACCCACAGCAAACAACAACCTACATATCCCTTCTTTCCAGAGTGTGACTGCTCTGCCTCTGCTTTCCAGCTCTCATGATACTCATCCAGTAGCAAATTTTTTGTTAAAGCGATTATCTGTGCAACAGCTAGGTTAAAAGCAGACAACAATTGAATTTCTAGACTACATTTCATAGTGGTTGTATACTGAATTGACAAATTGGTTCAATTATTAATTGCAGGGGCAGACACTGAAATTAGCTTTACTTTTAAGAGTTCCTTTAACACTTATCTGAAACAATGTAAGAACAAAAACATGATGGACTACAAAATCTCTAACTATCCAAGGTATTTCTACAGCACCTATGCCTGCAACCCTGGATTTGAAGTATGGATAAATTCTAAAGATAAAAAGCACAAACACTGTGAAAAAATACTATTGCTATAAGGTATAGCTGGTGCTGGTTTTTAAACACCTTCCCTGAACAGCAATTAACCCTCTATTGCCTAATAAATTGGAGCAGCTACAGAGCCAAAGGCATAATGAAAATTAAAATGAAAGACAACATCAGCTGGCTCCAAGATCAAATCACTCGTGTATTTGTGCTGTATATACAACATCTTTCATTTCCCAGAGCTACAACTAGTAGAGTACTAAGATAGTGAAAACATGTCGATTATGCTAGAAAGATAATTAAACAGTTAAGTCATATGGTTTTCTCCCAGTGTTTGGCCAGTAAAGAACAGGGTAAGAACTAGTGAAGAAATCAGGAGGACTTCTTTATTTTAAATGTGACAAGTACTTTTACTGAGTACTTGAAATAACTGCTGTAACAAAAGATTACATCAATACATCAGAATCTAAGAACAAACTTGAAGTTGCTATACGGTGCTTTCCCTCTCTGTTCTGCTTCCTCTTTGCAGCAACCACTTACTTGAATCTCAAGCAGAACAGAAAACTGGTTACAGCCATTATCTTCTAAAGACTTCTCTAGGTGTGCTTTACGCATACAAGTAGCACTACTGAAGCCAGCTCTGAAAGTTTAAATGCTTCCCTAACTCACAGAATAATTTAACTACCCCAAAGTAGCAGAATACACAGTAAATCTCTTTAGTTGACAGTGAGAACAAAAAATTTACTTGCAGAAATACTTCTGAAACTTTTTTGCATATTCCTTCTATTTGGGAAGCCTACAAGGAGCAAAGGCTGTCTACTTTAATCTTGCGCCTAGATTCTATATTCAGCGTAAAGTTACTTGCTGAGAGCGAAGCAGTGGTATTCCGGCTGAAAACACTAAAAGAACCCTTATGCCACTTGGGAATGCTCTCTTCCAGAATTACAGTCAATAAAAACATTACACTGAATCTATCCGTTCTGTGTATTTCAGTGACCATCTCACCTTTCTAGCCTTGCTATATGCTGATCTCTTTAGATGTGATGCTCTGTTCTTCCAGGGGACAGCCAAACAAGTATTTTTCCCCATATAAGTTCATTCTTTCTTTAGAATAAAAATTACCTAATTTCCTTTTACATACATAGTTGCAGGTAGAGACATAATACACTACACATCTAGAGCAAAAAATTAAGATTTTTATATTTTTCAATTCTTCCAGTTGTTTCAGGGGACACCAAAATGTTTGATGTTGCTTTCTTAATTTTAACGCCTCACACCTTATTCTACAACATTTTAATTCATTTACTGATTGTTGTAATTGCAAACCTTCTGTGCATTCCTTCCCACTGATATTCTTATTGTCATACAGAATACAGTATTTATGATTTGGGGTTTTTTATAATTAAACCCTTTAAATCCTGATTTTATTAAAGAAAAAACCATTACCAATACAGATGTATTTTTAGCAAGCATCTCAAGAGGAAACATTCCTACATTAAACTGATAAATTCTACTTCCCTATCACTGTTCTATTAATTAATTTTTCTGCTGGGATTTCAGTGAGATCCTATTTTCTTTAGTTACTGAGCGATACAGTTAAGAAGAGGAAAACATACTGCCCTGACCAAACCCTGGCATAACACCAACTAAAAGAAGTATTTCTGTGTCTAAACTTTCCTGGAACTCCATCACGATCCCAGCAAAGCATCCTCTGTTTGGTGGCACAGCTTGGTGGGCAGGAAGTGCTGCCCTTTGCTAGCAATAAAACAGTAGGGAAGGAGATTCCAGGGTCCTATCGTCCATCTCCACTGAATATCTGTGGCAACCAAGTTTCTGTGCATCTTCACACTTACCAGACTTTACAAGCTACAAAGCAGCACTGGTTTTCATGTGAGGATCCTTGATCGTGAACCAGATGAAGCAAGCTGACAGTCTGTGGTTAAGCAGGAGACACAGCCATGTGGGAAGTTGCCACTCGAGAGGAAACATCCAGTGGCCCTTGGATACAAAAGTGAGACCCTGAAACAACTTAGGGGAAGGTTTCTTCCACTGAAACAGGGACATTTCCCCTTTCTCTTCCCTTGTTAACAATTCAACCCCTGCTTTATTATTTAAATTATCACCTCTTAAGTCCTTGCAACCAGGCGGTATCCTTCAACTCCAAAGGCTTCTTATCTTAAGATGTGGCACGCCAGCCAGACGCCCTTCCTCGGCACAGAAAGCTGAGCACAAGCTGCAAGTTTGGCCAGTTCCAGATCTGCTGTGGCAGCCTCCAGAAGGAACAACATGCTAGAAATGGAGGGCTGGGATTGCCACAGCTCTCATGAGCAATACTGCACAGTGCGTTAGCTGGGGGATGTTTAGCACTCCAGCTCATTTAACCTGACCCTAGTGAAAATGCGTTTGTACCATGAGTGAATTCATCCCCCTGGAAGTGTGTTTATTCCCCTGTTCACCCCCCTAGAAGTGTGTCTTTGACACAGGTACCTCTGTGGCAAAGACTTCAGCAACCAAATACAATCTTACTGAAATAAAAACTCTTCAAACAGGACTTCAAACATCAGGTACATCTCTTTGAGGTCACAAAAGTGGATGAAACCTCCTAGACTTTCTGTGCATGACTCACACCTGTCGTTGGGTACACATCTTCACACACGAAGTATGTCAACATAATTTTGGCAACTGTACAAAATTTGCCCAGATGCATGATAGCTTAGGTAATTTAGACAATGACTTTAGTTAAGAAAATTAAGCAAAGCTCTGATATTCCAGCAAAATCAGTTGTTCTGCAAATGATTGTAAGCATGTTTGAATTTGAGTTGTCTTCATGTAAGTCCCATCTGCCCGTGTGCTCCCAAGGCAGGAGGAGCTGTTCAGGTAAGAAGATTCAATAAACATTCATTCAAAGGTGTTAATAGAAAACATTGTAATTGAATAGAAGTTGGATTACGAAATCTGGTTATGCTTTCGAGCTTCTCCACAATGCCTCTGAAGCCAAAGGAAGCTGTAATCAATGAGGAGAAAGGTCGAGAAACATGCTTGATCCATCTTTTATATCCTATTTTCTTTCTGATCTGGTGGAAGGGATGCAAGGGAAGAAAGCCAAATGCTTAGATTTTCTATCAGGTCCTCTTAAAATTAGTCCGCTACACTGAAACACACATGAAACTCCATTGAATATATGCTAACTAACTCAACAAGCAAGTATATATGCTGATTTGACCATTGATGGGAGCAGGATTTTGGTTACTTTGCTCTTCTGCGTTTCTGGTTTGTTTTTTTTTGGATCAGGCTGTGCCTGGCAGCCAAACTGCCTAAATGATCTCAGCAGAACAGACCTCTGCAGCCCGTCCTGCAGGATCCCAGTTCTTCAGTCACCTCAATGGTTGCCACCATCTGACCTCTCCATCCTCCTGGCAAAGGCTGCTCTGCCTTTCCCAACAGCCTACACGCTGCCAGCAAATACACTTCATAGAGAAGTACATTCCCAAGACCTGTGGTTGCTTTCAATGGCTATGAGAAAAAATATCCATACCAAATAAGCAAAATCATGAAGATCAACATCCCTCTGCTTCCCTCCCATGACAGTGCACCCTGGTCCTTAGAGTTTCTGGGAATATTTCTGGGAGCCCCGGACTCAGATACAGGCAGGGCATCACCCCTTATCTTCCATAGTCATTTAAGTACAGGCGTCACCTCCAGGTCACTGGGAAAACAAAAATATTTATCTAGTTACATGAAAGTCTTATTTATCTGGGAAAAAAAGAACGTTCTCCAATTGCTCAGCAGGCAGAAATAAGTGCCCTAAATATGGTCTGTAAGATATAAAAATCATTATTTCCCAAGCATTTACAATGTGTGTTTTTAGGAGGTGGTGAGTTAAGCTGGTTTTGTTTGTTTGTGCGGGAAGAAATGTAAAATTGGAGAAAGAATGGACTACAGATGGATATTTTGGTTTTGATTTAAAGACGACCTCCTTTCTTCTTCTGTTGCTGGATTTCAAATCAAGTAGCTTGCCCACAAGCTATGTGCCTTCCTATTAACATCTCTATCCCAACATATATTTTTGATAAACAAAATTTACCAAACACCACCATCAAAGTTTGAACTCTTGAACTGAAGAAGTGGCCTGTACAACGTGAGATGAAGGAACAGCACATGTAGCAGAGAGCAAAGACTCTGCACAGCCACCACTAATGTACAAGTGAATCTATAAGGGATCTGACTGGATCACAACTGAATACTCTCCTTTAAAAGCTGATACGTACTTTTGCCAGCTATTACAGTAAACTAAGCTTACCTCTGAAGGAGAGAGGTTGCATAGAAGTCTGAGACTCAAAATTATATCTTATGGTCTGGCTGCTTGAGCAGTTGAGCATAGTGATCTCTAAATAGATTTGGTTTCAACAACACAAAAAGTATCAGTAGGCAAATTCCCAACCAAATTTTAACTGAGCACAACAGACAGCTTGAAGGCACATTCTTTGGCCTTCAGCTTCATCATACTGAATTTCAAAGGTCTACAGTAATACAATACAGATTTTATAGAGGAGCTCTAAAAGACTCCTCAGAATTGTTTCTAAAGACAAGCGTAAGACAACCTAACAACAATGGTTACGACCGGCTCTGTTATAATACAAATTACACAACACGATTTAGCCTGCCTTTATTTCATTACATACAATCCCTCTTCTCTCTGCCTTTGGCACTGCACTACTTCACTCTTCATGTGTCTTTCATTCCACCTTCTTTACACACTATCTCTCGTTATTATCCACCCTGGACTTTCTTCTTACCTGCCTAGTCCTGTCTTTTCCCCAAACACACACACAAACACATGGCCTCACAATTCCAGGATCAAACCAAATGAATATTTTAAAATTAGCCAAGATGAACCTAATTCTTTTCTGATAGCTCCAACAATTTGGTTACTCTGCTACTACAGGAGCCTTTCACAGCATAGATCACAGGGCACAGTTTTAATTGCTTTGCAGTATCTGAAGGAAAACAATTCAAGGTATACTTTCATGGCATATGTATTGAAAACATTATCCCAGTCCCATACTGCAAGACTGCATCATTAATTTCTGTAAGCATTATGAAATGGCAGGAAGCTGGATTCTTGAATCAAGATACGCTATAGCTGAAGGATATTTCTTGCTAGGATCTTAAACCTGCTTTTTCTCCCTGTCAAATGTATATGATGAATATACTGAAAATATTGGCATTATGATACTGTAAAAACTCATATGTTTAACAGAAACAAACAAATAAACCTCACTTTGCTGGAGATGCAGAATTTGGAAGAGTCTTTGAACTCTGACAATTGAAATAAGCTGGGTCTGCTGAGAATTGGGCAGGATATAGAGAAAATAAATCCAAATTTCTGTAGCCAGTGGAAAATTTTGAGTCTGTAATTGAGCATGTACTTTTATTCTCCCAAAGATCGTTACCAGAGATTATGCAGCTGAATAGGTTTTCTGAGGTGAACTTAAAATAGACCTAACATCATACTAACCTCCCCAAGAGGATACTGTATACCACAGAATGGGACTTTGAAAAACAGAATATTTAAAGTAACCTAATCTGAAGAAGACAGATAGAAAAAAATAGGGAGTACTTATTTTGAGAATTTTTTGTCATACGGCAACAAGACAGCAAAGGACCTAAGGGACCTCATGGACTATGTAGTTCAAACCCCACTTGCCTCTTTAAAAACTGTCGCATCCAAAAATTGATACAACAATTCTGTTGAAGTTTAATGGGCATTGAATAGCAGTACTTCCTTTTGTTACATTATATACAGTATTGCTCTTAATATATCCCAAAGAGACACTTAACTTTTCCTGGAGTTGACAATATTGATCATAAACAAATTAGCTTGCAATCTACTTTCCCTGTCATCATTGTCTGTTGCATCACTGCTTAAATATTTAGTCATGGCATTAGATTTTTCATTTCCAAGAATACAGTACCTGTGCACTTGGCCTTGCCTAGTAAGCCTTTCACAAATCAACACTTGTATTATGTGGAGATTTATTAGTGTACTTCAAAACAAAATGAGTTTATGAAAAATACTTCAAACATGGAAGGTAACTGGATAAATAATTGCTTAAAGAGGAAAAACACAGCTGAGAGAGGTTTTGCGATCTACTGAAAACCAGGTACAGTTATTGCCTTTATGTCTGGGAAATGACAGCCACATAAAAACAAATAAAGAATTTATCAAGAGATAATAATAATAAAAAATGGTACAAAGTGGTGTAAAATCTTTCAGTATGTGATCAGATCCATGACTTTGGTTTGAAATCATAGATTGGTTCTTTGCCATGCTACCGTAACATGACAGCATTTGTCGGTTTAGATCCAATAGGGAGCTCCTAAGCTGCTTTTGATAGGATAAAGATATTGGATCCAGTTCTCTGTTCTTATCAGTTTAACACTATCAAATTAAGACAGATAGAACTAGAAAAAATGATTAATTATATCTCTAAGATCTTATCTCATCAAACACTTCTTAGTGCTTTCTGATAGTCAGTCATAAGCAAGTATGAGATATCCCTTCAAAGGCAAAGCAGGTGGTCCTTGACAGATAGCTGTGATTAACTTATACATCATCTCGTGTACAAAAGGTCCAAATGCTCTAATACACATGCTGCTGCAGAGCTGGTAAAATAACAGTAAACAGAAGAAAAAGTGAAAGGATATGCAATGCAAAGCCAGGAGAACACAGAAACAGAACAGACTAGAACAAAAGACCTAAATGGGTCTTTCCTGCCATTGACTTCCTCCATTCACTGAGGTCTCCAAGACAGTCTCTAAAACTAACCAAGTGCTCTTTTGAGAACTTCAAGAACCTTTCCTAAACAAAGAATAGAAAATGGCTTCATCAGAAGTTCCAGAAAAGAGTCATGTAATTCTTAAAAGACAAGCCACAAAATACACCGGCTCAGATATATCTTGTTTGCTTATGAATAAAAAACCTCCAAGCCCTATTCCTTTTTAAGAAACTATTTCAGAAATTTGTAGCAGAAATCAGCTGATAAAACCAACTATTTCAACAATCTGATGCTGAGCCGTCAGCATAATGCCAGGCATCACAAAGAATACTGACCACAGCTAAGTTTGTCTAATACTTTCATTATTACCAGAACATGGGCAGAAATTTCTCATGTGGTTATTTAAGAGTTTGTTTGTTGCATTCATGTTTAATTGAAAAGTTCACAATGTCTACGTAGTTTTGGAAAACACACCAAAAAAAAAAAAAAAGAAAAGAAAAGGAGAGAGAAAGGAGAGTGTGGTGGAACCTCAGAAGAGGCAGAATCCAAACCAAACGGGACAGAAAAGGGAAATGGAGATGGAGAAGCAGAGATCAGAACAGAGGGCCAGGACTAGTAAGTTATGGACAGAGAAGCACAAACATCTGCACTCTTTCTGGAATGATTACACACTGTCTTATGGAACCTGAAATCAAACCACTATTTTTTTCCCTCTGTTTTTTCTGCCTTAAAAATAACTTTTGCTCAATAACAAACTATGCGTACAGTTCCTTCACCTGGCAGGTCTGCAAAGAACCAAATGGTCTCTGTTGCTATATATATATATACACACATATATACTTTGCTGGCAGAGAATATAAGTATTAAACACTGCGTTTGTCCTGCGACTGCCTTAAACAAGGGAAGTGAATTGAGGTTTCACAGGCCACCTAAATGCTGAATAATGTTCATCAGCTCACAGGCAAGTTTTTACTAGTTTCAAACAAGGCTAAATAGGCAATGTGTCACATTTCCTAGCATGAGTGCCTAACTTCACAGATGTAATTTGCCCTTAAAATGTCACTTTTACAGTGTAATATTGCTATAACTGATCATCAGCACTGAACAGATGAGGAAGAACTATCTTACAAATGGCTGCTTAATTAGTTCAGAGCAAACTGTGCTCCTTTCAAAGAGAAATTAGTTGGAAAATCAGCACCAAGTTTTATTGGACTTTCAATATGTATTTGACACAAGTGAATATCCAGGACTTGGACTCCATGGGGCAGATTTACCTTCCCCACTGTTTCCTACCACTACAGATGAGTCAGATACTAGCATCTAATCATGAGTTCATCCAACTATGCACACATCAGCTCTAAACAACAGGAATTAAAGTGCTAGAAGTTATCTATCCACAAGAATTAAGGATGGGAATTAGAGACTGAAAACAACAGAAACAGGAAAATAAAGTTGGGTTACTTCCCATGCTTCTCTTTAACTCAAGGAATGTGAGCAGGATGGTTTCTTGGGGGAGGAGAAGAGTAGAGAAATAAAGACCTAAAGAGTACACTGGTCTAAGTCCACCATCCTATATACTATCATAAAAGCTGCCAGAAGTGGAAGTCAATGTAACTGACTCTGAATTGATGCTGAAGCAACTTGGTTGATCATGAAGTGCCTCTTTGCAAGCATGCCTTCTCAGCTCTGCTCCTGCTTCTCAATTTGAGTGCCTAACATCAGCTCCAGCATCAAAGGAACAAAAGATGCACCTGGCAGTAACAGCTTCCACTTTAGGGAGAAAAAGGCCAGCCCTTGGTCTGAATGCAGATAGAAAATGTGCTCAACCACATCCATTCCTGAAGTGTCAAAGATCCCTGACATTGAAAATTGTCTTATTAACAGGAGGTGCAATTCCCTCGGGGGCGGTGAATAACCCTATGCCATGGCATCTCAATTTTTCCCCCCAGCTCCGCAGAATTGCCTCAGTCCAACTACTGTTAAATTTCACCCAGCAAGTGTTCAGTCAAGTCCCTTTTTAGCTACTCTGTCTGTAACAGCTGTATCAAACAGACAACACATTTCTTCATGCTATCTTGTGATTAGAAAGACAGGTAGTCTACATGTCTGCTCATCTAAGTATGTAAGGTTTCTATTTCTGTACTCCGGTGTTCCTTGACATAGCTTATACAATAATCCATCACCAGCATGCACTAGGCAATTAAATACCTTTGGTCCCTCTAAACTATTTCCAGTTTCACTATGCCCAACTTCTGAATACTTGATAGAGGACACAACACAGGAAGCACAGCAAGGAGATGGACAACATGGGAACTTACGCTGTTTATCAGAAAGGTTTTAGGCAAGTAGACAGTGGTCCCAGACTACTACCTTCACCTCTGTCCTTAATACATATCATGGGCATGTCCATAATATTTTTTGGCAGCCACACTTGACACCTGCTCAATGTGTAGAGATCACTACTGATCAAGAAACTAATGCTGCTTCTATACTGTGCTGTGGCTTGAAGTCAGGCTGGTCTGAGGGATCCCAAGGATGCAAGGCATTGCCAGAACTCCTCCATTACAACGTGCTTTCCCCAGAAGGGGCAGTTCGGATGATTTACAGGGAAGTCCTTTCTCCTCCTCCAAGGGAGGAGGTTGAATTCTCCAACTCCAAGGTTGAATTCTTGCAACTGCTTACCCAAGGGAGGCTGGATGCCCTTCCTCCCTTGCAGAGCAGCTCTGATTTTCAGAACCTCCCTGTTGAGCCAAGAACAGTCTTGTTCCAGCTCATGAATTACATCCTAAAGCCCTGCCAGCTTTTGAGAAAGGCCAAATTTTGCTATTGTTGCACCCGCACAACTCAAGCAAGGATAGAAAGGGTATGTAGCTACCTCAACATGGACTTCTACTGTTCTTACTTGAGACACTGGTCAGGTCCACAAGACTACAAGGTCAGATCTGGCCAGATCTTCTCAAAACAGGGCAAAGGAACCTCCATCATTGAGCAGCTTATAATTAACAAATGTGTTGCCAGTATGTGCTATCATTTTCCCCACAGTATGATTGCTATACGGGTCTTCAGAGAAACAACAATTGATTAATTCTGTCTCTACCTTTTACCTCACGTAGTCAAGCAGTTTGTGGTAAGACTCATGAAATATTGACACCTGCACAAGTACCTTATTCACACAGAACAGAAATTATTAATCATTGAAGCTAACTCCACTAATTTTTACAACTATCATGGGTTCTTTTATCTTTTAAAGAAATGATTGTGTTTCTGAAAATAACTTATTTTCATATATTCCCGGTTCCACCTCAGCCTGTTCTGATCTGTAGGCCCCAACCACGCTGTTTTGTGCCCACCTGGGTATAATTCTAGTCCTTCTCTATTTGGCAAGAATACAGAAAATGGAGTTACAGTCCAGAGCTCTAGGATTAAGATTCAACCAGGATTTTAGCACTTTTAGGAGATCTTCTATTCACCAGCTATCATTAGACCAGGTCTCTTTCTACTTTTATTTTGGTAAATCAGTCCTTCCTGCCTGTCATTTGGCTATTACCTCCCTTTCTCATTGTGTGCATTACAGAACCCATTTTTAATTGCTCTGCAATACCTGATTTAAGATAATTTTGTGCATTTTCAAGGTATGCACATTGAAAATATTCTCCAGATCCTCTGCTGCAGGACTCAGTCACTAATCCATTTAAGCAGCATGAAGTGGTAGGAAAGTCAAATGCAAATTCAATCAGGAGATAAAAAAAATTGCTTTTTTCTCCTGGCCCCAGAGGGAAATCAATTTTTGGCATTTGTGCCCACCCACTCAAAGATTTTCAGGTATACAGCTGTCACCAGTTCATTAAGATGCTCTGATGAGTTGGTTTTAGGAGTTGAAACTCTGATCTGTATAAAAAGTTCAATTTCCAGAATCAGTTTAAACAAATGAGCTGCTCCTACAGTAAAGCATAGTCTTTGGGCACCCAAAATCAAATGTAATTCATGTACTTTTTTAAATTTCAGAAAAATCTCAGTTCTTGTTCCCCTGAATGTTCTGGCCAAACAATTATATTCTGAGTTTCAATGGAGACAGACACTGAGAGGTATTAGCAAACACAGTGAGCGGTCACTGTTCAGAAGTGGAGAGGCTGTTGATTTTATTACCCATTGGAATCTACCGGGAATAAATGAACTACAGGATTCCAGAAGAACAGCTTGTTCTCCAGGCTTTGCTCTGTTCAAACAGGAAAAACATAAGTTATTAAAATACATACACAGAGCATGAGGACTGAAAACAGGCTTTGCGATCCTTTGCTCTCAAAATCAAACACACAACTCTAGACCAGTGCTGGCCAAAGCAAATGCCTTTACTCTTCTTACTGCTTTTACTGCCTTTTGATATTATCATTATTATTAGCAGTGGTATGTCAGTATTGCTGTCCATGCTGCTTCCCTCATCATATTATCAGAGACTGCCCATATCACAGACGTTTCCATTCAAATCAAGCCCTCATAGTGGTCCCAGCAAGGAAGCTAATGACTGAATAAATAAAAGGTGGCAGTCCACTTCAAACAGGCTCAGTCTTTCAAGCCAGCACACAAACCACCATGTATCGCTACCTCTGCTACACAGGCACAACTCCCAATCCTGATACTTCAGAGAAAGATACTTCAAGAAATCCTTCATTAGACCAATCTATCACTAGAATAATCCACACAATATTCCTCCAAAATCCCATTACTTCAGTATTGACTTGTCAGCATGAAGGTTATTGTTTCTTTTACTATCCTAAATGCAACACGTAAGTAGGGGAGGAGGGAGCACTGATCTTTGGTAGTCGTCTTGGTATTTATCTGCTACAATCTCTCCCCTACCTCCAAACTCTAGATTTAGTTTCTGATTTTAGCTACAGAAATGATAGAGTTAATTTTGTATCATCAGAAATTGCACTAACAAGTGTTATATGATTTCCTACTTGATCATTAACCTGTCAAATTCAGCATAATAAACCCTTCACCAGCTTAAGGAAATACAAAAGACTTGTCATGGAGAGAATTTTAAGAACACGACAAGCATGTATAAATAAAAAAAAAGTAGTGATGCTACTTTCTACAGCTGGATCTGCAAGAAATAATTTTCCACCTTCACACAGTAAAAGCAACTGCTTCTGCAAGAAGTTTTTCTCTTTTTTAAAATTTCTTGAAACTTTCTGAGCTTTCAGCCTTGCAAAGAACTCATCTGACTCACAGAGTCACTCAAAGTGACACTTCAATGCTTTTCAGGAATCAGGCAACGGTCTGGTATACATTAAGTTTATGATATATATTTCCTTGTAGTCCATCACAACCTAATAAAACTATGTCAGCAAGCGTTAAGGAGGGAGAACACACACAGTAATTTTCCAGCCCCAGCCAGCTCTCAAATGTCAAACTTCTACTACCAGTCTATCTGCAGAGCCTGTGCACTGAGTATAATTGCAATCTAAGCTGTAAGCAAGTTACTGCTGGCCGATTTTCTAATGTAGTGTTCAAATGGAAGAGATGATACCAGGATCTCCACAAGCAGTACGAGGACAGTATTCCAGGCGCAGTTTGCACTCCTGAGTTTGGAAACATCTGCACTATCTGATAAAGAGCCTTTTATAAGCAGTACCAAGTTAATGAATTTCTCCAAAGTGTAGAGAGCCACAGAACAGAGATCCTTAAGTGGTAACACACTGACAAATGAGGGCTATAATTTTGTGGGAGGAATTTCAGTGTACCTGGTTTTCCCTCACTCTGTTTCTTCTGGTGGCTAGCTCCACTAGCTATAGCTTTCCTAGAAAGAGGGCCAGGAGGCCAGCGAGGGATTTCAGGTTTCAGGGTCTACCTGACTGCTCATCCAAGCCAGGCAATCAGTGCCTGTTCAGCATAACCTCCATAATCTTTTACCAATATCCTCCATGGCTGCAGGATTTAGCACAGTGATCACTCTGAATCACCTGAGAGACCATGAGCTTTGAGACCCTGCTGCAGCAAAGGTATTTTCAGTACCCCAAACACTGTATGTCTTTCTCAAGAGAAAGATACTCATCACAAAAAAAATGTCAGTCCTCAGGACTTTAGAAGAGAGGGTCTTCAAGGATATCTCAGAAGGCTTCCTCTTCTCCTCATTCTGAATAACTGATAAACTAAGTCCTTTGGGCATTCACAGAAAGGAGGGCTTCTGGCTGTGGACTGGGTAACTCCATTAAGCACATCTTTATATAGCCAATAATTTCACTAGTGAAGTGAGCAGGCAATAACTAACAGTGGCCTTGTCTGATAGCAATGGACGAGACTGTCCTGTCTCACTCACTCACTTCTTCACTTGTAGCCATGCTCGATTTATTTGTAGAAGTAATATGTTAATGTTATCTGACAGCTACTATTAAAGTGTCACAAGCATGTGTATGCAATAATGCAGATGCTGCAGGGAATCCGCTGCAGGTCACTATCTTCCCAGGCAGAGAAAGCAAGGGGAGGGAGGGGAAATAACACCTTATAAACCAGAAATCTTGTACTACTCCCTACTGCTCTTATTCAGAAGGAAAATTGACAGGGAAAAAAACTAAAGAGGTCAAACACATGCAGAAGGCATGGCAACATTCAGACAAAACGAATGCTGCAAGTTCTCCAACCTGTGTCAGGATAATTAAAAACCCTAGCAAAACCAAAACTAAACTCAAGCACCCAAAAAGCACTATCCCACTCAGGTACTCAGTACAAGAAGCTGGGCAGAGTGATGGTGGTGCTGCATTGAGTAGATGGGTGATAGTGGGCTGCCAGATTTTTAGGAGACATAAGAAAAATCTTTTCTTTTTAAGCTTCTTTCTTTACAGCAATGTACAAGTGTGGTGATAAAATGGTATACGTTTGGTTGATGACATTTCCTGCCTCCATGACCCCTCAAGTACTTACAGATCTATTCTTATACTACCCTTGAAAATGAGAGAGATGTTACTCTCATGTCTCATATATACAAACTGAGCAAAGAATTTGTCCAAGGTCACAGAAGAAAACAGAGGCAAAGTCAGGATTTGCATACAGATTTCTCAAGCACCAGATTGCTCAATACTTTAAAAGCATTCACCAGCTTCTCTGTCCCAACCTCTGCAAGAACAGCTATAGAGGAAGAACTGAGCAAAATATTCTTGCTACGTCACTTGAAGTCAGTAATGTTAAAGAATTTGCCTTGACCATATACTCTACTTTACGAACTCTGAGAAGGGAAAGTGACTCCAGGTCCATAACTCATGAAGGGCTGGAAATAACTTGACAGCTGTATAAATCTCAGATAATGAGAAATAAAGCCACTGTGATCTAAAGAACAACAATTTCGTAAAAAGAACCAGAGAATTATTTCTCTTCTGCAGGAGACAGAGCTTTCCATCTGCAAGTATGGAGCAGAATCACAGAATGGTTGGGTTGGAAGGGTTCTCTGGAGATCATCTAGTCCAACTCCCCTGCCAAAGCCGGGTCACGTAGAGCAGGTTGTACAGGATCATGTCCAGGCAGGTTTTGAGTATCTCCAGAGAAGGAGACTCCACCACCTCTCTGGGCAGCCTGTTCTAGTGCTCTGCCACCCTGAAAGTACAGAAGTTCCCACCAGGGCAGGGAATTAAATCGTCCTAGAAAAACCTGTAGCATAGTGCACTTTGCTTAGCCATCACCATCGCTGTCCTCCAAGCACCTTTTCTTCCACTCGGCACCATCAGAGGACCGCTGGAGCTCCCAGGGACACAGGCTGTAACCTATTAAATGCATAATGTACCTTCTCTCCTTCCAATGCCTATATAGTCAAAAAAAAAATTATGGGTCAGATTTGCACAAGTATTTAGGCCAGATGTGCAGACAAGCAGCTAAACTATTTAGACATACATTAAATCACATTAAGTGCCCATCTGCACCTTTTAAACTGAGCCTCTTTTTTTTTCATAGTAATTTAATAGGAGCTGATTAGAAATTAAGGTCTCCAGGGCCAACACATAAAGTTTACTTCAGTTCTCTCCAAGCCACAAAGCCAGCTGCAAACTACTTGTTGTTGGGTGAGCAGAGACCCAACGCATGCAAAGAGATGCCAGGTGAGTAAACCAGGGAGGTCGGGACACTTGTGTCATGGGGGACACAAACCATGAATGTGAGCTCCGCTGAGAAACAGAAGATGAGGCTGATGATGGTTACGTTAGCATGCTGCAGCCCACTACGTCTCAAGCTGTGCCTTAGCTTCGAGTCCCCCTAAGGGGTAAAAGTACACTAAAAACAAAGGCCAAATAAAACATGCTTTAATATGCAGCCATTAAAACCCCAGCTGCAAATATAACTGAAGCATGTTTCCTTTTAAAGAAGCAACACAACACTTTCTCCCTCCAGCCTTGTTGACTTCAAAGACTTCAAAAGTAACTTGATGCCACAACTAGAGGCAAAGCTGCCATTAAGCACCAACTCCTGCAGTTGCAGAGATTTTGAGGTCCCAAATTCTGTTTTGATTCTTTACCTTCAAATGAATTAAAACAATATAAAGAAATAAGAAAAATAAGATGGGATGCAGTTTCCAACATGGCTGTCTGAATGCCTGCATGTATGACAGGAGCTGTGGGGCCAGTAAGTGCACAGAGCCCACGGCTGCAAGACGTAATCTTACAAATGCTTCCGATACACTCCAGTGAGGACCATCCCTCCCCACCATTGCATGGCTCATCACAAAGGATTTCTTACGTCCCTGTGCCCTCTTTTATTACAGTTTGTGCTACCAGTCTTGATCAAGTTCAGCACTCGCAGAAAACAAGCCTGAAACCCCTTTTAAAGTGACTTCTCCCAACGTGCGTATGTCACAGCCCACTGAATTTAAGTCAGCAGAGCTTTAATCCATGGCTTTGCACATCAACCTCAACAGAAATTGAGTTTCTGCATCCACATCACACACACATACTCGGGGACTCCCTGAATTCAGCTGCAGACACTGGATGGCTTGCCCTGATGCCTAATTTAGCCTTATGAAACCCTTCCCTGACCTGGAGCCACAGGTCAGGGTCCAGGTGAGCTGGTAACTAGGAGACTAAAGGCAAATGGGGACAAGGCACCCACTACATTGCCCTGTGTGGATACTGCCAGTCCTTCCACCTTTGAAAATCAACCAGAGCGCAAATCCCTGCGTTCTCAGCACTGCACCCCACCTAAGCACTACTGGCACGTCCACGTGCTCAACTACAGAAAACAAATAGTTAGAGGGAACAAGGAGAGAAGGAAAAAATAACACCAAAAAAGGGACTGAGCCCTGTGGCTACCATGTACTTGGATGAAAGATTGATTCCTTGCTTATGCTGATGGTACAGACTGCACATGAACAAGCCATTCCCAAGCTTTTAATTTATTATGGTGTTCCCAACAAGCACAAACATAAAAGTTACTTCTCAGTCTTTCTTGTCCCTGTGTACTTAAAAACAATGCAGCCACTCTGAATCTCCTTGGCCACTGCCGGGTCTGTGGAGAGGAGGATCAATCCAGACAACAGCCCCTCCTTCCTTTCCAATTCTCCATCAAAGAGACAGGAAGGCAAGGAGAGGAAAGAAACTGAGGAACAAATGGCTGAGCTGACTCATGCCTTCAAAGTGTCCATTCAAAATAACCAAGTAACTATTCTTTAGGCCAAACCAGAATGAATACAAGTCTGCATATAAAAGTATCTTGCATAAATGCAGATGCTAATCACAAAAGCTTAACTTCAAAAGAAACACACTCAAGGATGCTTCCCATTCCTGCCAGTGCAATATCCAGGCATCTTGCAATCTTTCAGTTATGGCACTAGCGATAGTACAGGACTGAAAGCAAACAATCTTGAGGGACAAGAGCTGATGGAATAAATTGGAACAGCTAAGCAAGAACAAAAACAACAAAGAAAAGATTTTTTAATTTTTTTTTTTGCGCCTAATGATAGCACAGATGACTTCAGCCCAGTTTCCACCCCTGCAGCAGACCTACTATACAACCCACAGCTACTCACTTAATATCATCATGTGCCAGAGCTTGGTTGTGGATTATTTTCATTTCATATCCCTTCTCATATTTAATCAGGTCGCTCAGAGAACAGTTTATAGTTTGTTACTATGCAGCTTCACAGCATCTAGCACAACACAGCTCCAGTCCTGGTCCTAGGGAGAATAGCTTAATAACAATTCATTACAAACAGCATGGCCCACCAGTGGCAGCACAGAAAGGCTGGTGGAAGGCACAGCATACACAGCGCTATGACCCTTCATGATTTAACCCTGTGGTCCTTTCTCTCATGCAAAAGCTATCTTATTGCCTTCAGTGGGAGTTTGGTCAGATTAAACCCTTAATTTCTAAGAAAATAAATCAATGCACTTGCAGCAGCATAAAGAACAATTGTTTCCTATCATCTGTCTCTAAGACCTCAAGTTGTTGAATCCACTCTACCGCCTCAAACCCCAAAGCACTTGCTGAGTCGTAATATGCAGCCATGAATGCTACCTTCAAATAGCAATCTAAGTATTATTTCTTCCTTCCAGGCCAGCCTTGCCTTCCCCAGAGATGTATTTTCCTATGACAATGAATAAAACCTGTTTTGTTTTGTGGTTTGTTTTAAATCAATTTGTAAAAAAGTAGCAGTGAAAATAATAAACAGACAATGCCTTTTTCTTTAAATCTTTCCAACATTAAATAGGAAAGCATGCCTAAGGGTTTCCAGGCCAGCAGAGTTTTCTTGTTTTGTTTGTTTATTTTAACAAAAGTAATTCGGAAAGCATGAGAGCAGGACGTACTGGTACCAACTATGTTATCTCAGCAGTGCTGCAATTTCCCATAGCCTACACTATCTGCGGGACCTCTGTTTCTTTCTGGTCATGAATTCAGAAACAATGATAGAGCTGAATAAAACTGTGCGCCTTGATGAATAGTACAGCACAGAAATCTTGCATTTGACCAGGGCTTCCTGGCTGGTGCCTGTACAGAAAAAGCTTGGCATGGGAGATGCCTTAAAAACTCAAGTACTTACTATTCAGAAGTCACACAAAACCTGTGCTGCTCTGAACCCAAACTTATCCCCAGTCTCAAATTTTCCTCACTACCCTTCATTTGCAAAGGGTATTGAGTGTGTTGAGCACGTCTGCAGGGTATTCACAGGCAGAACACGTGAGCACCACAAATGATGCAGACAGGCAGAAAGCCATGTGGGTGCCCTAACAATAGTAGTGACCCTCCTAAATGGAGATCAGGACCCTATTAATGCAGCCACATGAATGCAAGCTGGCCTGGGTGGGCTTGCATCTGCCTGCAAAACATCTTCCAGATGTAGCCTAGTTCTCTCGGCTAAGGTCGGAGAGATCTTCCACTGTTGTTGGTTAACAGCTGGCCCTGAGCAGGACACCCTGAGCAGCGGGAACAAGAAATGTCAGGGTCTGACCAGCTGAGCCTCACCTTCTTCAAGAATCACAGCAATTTCACATCGACTAGCAGCTCCAGATGGTGAATGAACAGCACACCTGAGAACCTGGTGGGGAAAACCCCAGAAGAATTCATTTAGTTTTAAGCTGTAGTAGAGAAATTTTCATTTCTCCAGATCAAGGAAGGGAAAATGTGAGGGGATGAACGTACCATACTTATCGTTGCCCAAGTCTAGAAGACAGCATGTTAGCAGGAGCACAGTGCAGAGCTCACAGTGTAATTTCCCTCCAGACTACTCTAAACTTGGAATGGGGGTTTTTCCAAATTTATTGCTTCTCTGATTTCATAACAAATTAGCTCCACGTACCATTACAAGAGTTGCTTTGCTGTCAGCCCTGCAGGCTTAATTTGGGGTCTGGGAAGCAGAGGGCTCTTCCCTTCTCACACATTGTCAACAGCCATACAAGGTTTTGAACAGTGAGTTCCACCCACGGTTGTCCTTGTACAACCCCAGTGAAGCCTTTCACAAGGTTGGACAGGTGTAAAATGACAAATCTTGACCTAAAACAGCACTAAAAAGACAAAGCTGGGAAAAAAAAAAAAAAAGCTGTTGCTCTGACAGTACATATTAGACTTGAATTAACTAAGAATTTTTGTGGTTTGTTTTTTTTTTTTTAAAAAAGACCATCAACGTATCAAATCAGAATGATGATAACTGAAGGAAAGGGGTAGGAGGAAAGAGAATTGCTGCCAACAGTCAATGCAATACTACTGTTTTCACAGAGCATGTGTTCCCTTTAAAAGTGGTCCGATAAGCTAGTGTGACAGCCATCCTGCTACTCAAGCACTGCGAGAATGTAAAATAGATGGTTAGAAACTGGGACTACGGTGTCGCAGGCAATCTTTCACAGATTTATGTAGGTGACTCTTGAATCTAATTATCTTTTTTCATCTCCACTAAGCAGATCTCTCACTGATCATAAACACTATGCATCAAACTAGCACAGAAACAGCTCCTGTTGGGTGCCCATTCGAGCTGGGGTAATGCTTATATTGATAGGCAAACAGGGGCAAAGGCTCTATATTAAAATAATCCAAGTTAGACTTGGATTTAGTTGCATACACTAATTGAAAAGATTGCCCCAACGCTGCAATAGTCCTAAATATGATGTGTATGCGTGCAAGCAGGCATGCTGTCATGATGCTGACAGATGACGAATTTGTGTAGTGAATACATACAAGTAAGAAGCAGTTGGAAACATATTATAACACGTGTTCAGTACAAATCTAATCTCCACTAATATTCTTCGGATTCTAGCTGCTGGCCAGCTGGGTGCCACTGAGTGACAACTTTGGTGTAAATTTCTGGCTGTGACTAAAGGACCAAGGAACTTTAGCTGAAGGGCAGTTATTTGCGGAAGGGCCAGCATAGGCTATCCTAAAATAAAGTTGTTTGAAGAGGTAGAAACAATACTCTAATCTTCACCTCGAATTTACTCACAGACAGGGCTTTTTGAATACTGTCCTCTGGTTTAACTCAGTCTTCTCCCCTTCTCAGTTGTCTCATTTATACATGAAACAGGGTAAACAAATATATTTTAAAATATTCAGTGTTAGTTTTTTTGTAAATAAGGAGAAGCTACTTTCTTTTAATTTCCCTGTGTGAGAGAGACTCTCCATTCCTTTGCTAACCCCTTCTTCTTACACGTCTAGTTTCAGGTAATTAATTCCCAAGCCTGTCCAACCAGACCTGTACGCAGTATTCCCAACACTGCAAGGTCTCCCTCACTGTATGACAAAGCTACTAATCCCTTCAATGAATGCATCCCAGGGTTGTACTTGTCTTTCACGGCTGCATCACTACAGCAGCTTAGTCATTCTTGGACTGACTCATGCACTGTGGTCCTTCTCCTTTTCTGTCCTTTCCAAATGATGAAGGCTAAGTGCAGAGCTGAAATTAAATCTAACATGATTTAACAGCTATCAACTGGTAAGACCCTACCTCTAAGAAGAAAGAGTGCACAACTGTAAAACAAGATTTAAGCCCAAGGTTTCTCTTTGTCAATTGACATCACAACTGAAATCACCAAAGACAGCATCCTAGCAGTTCACTTAGATGAATTTGCTTTCTGAAATATCCATCTATATTTGCTGTTCTTCAGACCTATGGTATCCTCTCCAGTATGCTGCATTCATTAAAACTCCTTAATGTACCACTGTTTGCCTGTTTTACGATTTCTTTACTCATTTTCACCTCTCCCTCCATTTGAGCATGCTTAAAACTTGCTTACATTTAGATGTGGCAATTGCACCATCACTTCGCTGTATCTCTTAGCAATGCTCCTTTCACCTTTTCTCCCCTTCTCCCTCTCCCCTGCTGTTCAGCAGTATTGTCCCGAGGCAAAACAGTTACTCACCTTTAATCCATTCCTAGGTGGTCTTTAACTTAAACCCAGCCTTGGCAGCTGCTGTTCTTTCCTTGCTCTATTTTTATCTCTGTAAATATGTTCAGGCAGGCAAAATAAGAAGAAGAGAAGTGCTGTAATTAGGTGGGTAGTTAAATGACACAGTGCGCTGAAGAAAGTCTAAGTTTGTAACACTTCAGAGCCTCACCTACTGTAACCCAGCACAGAACTGAACCAAGAGGCAGAAATGCTGAACCAGAAACAGGTGAGGTACTGCTCACAGCTTTGCAACAAGCGTGGTATCATTCCCAGGAAATAACGGGGTACAGGTAGGGTGCTTTTCTTGTGCGCAGTTAGAAATTACTGGCTGGCAGTTCACCTCGTGTTTTTGATTATTCCTCAGATCCATTTTTTCTGCTTCTGTAAGGTCAGTTCTAAGAAATAATAAAAACTGATTCCCACTAACGAACCTCGAAGCAATCATAGAGCATGGAATCTTTTGGCAGCGTCTCTGGAATTAAATATTTACTGGACACATTTCTATTCTAGGGACTTAGCCAAAATGAGAGAGAAGGCATGTGAAGCCAGCCTTTTCCAAAGCAAAAACCTCACACACATAACGCCACACATCCCCCACTGAGAGATCACAGAAACCGGGCTGCCTCAGAGATCATTCATCTGAAAGGAAAAACAAGAGTGGACTGGTAGGCTGGGAGGCACATCAGACAGCCATCTCAGCTGTGGTGTGCCAAGGAATAGCTGATTTGACCCTGCCCCTTGCTCCCTTTTCTCTAGCAAATATTGCTTCTTGCTCTGCTGAGGCAGAACTCCAGCAAATGTTTACATTATTGCATGATTAAGGTATGGTTTAAAAATACTCTGTTGAAGATTTTACTCTACATGTGATGAGAGCTTGTGATTGCCATCATGCTCTGAAACTAGCCGCTTGCTTTTGTTATCACCTTCCTTCTCCCATAGCAATCCTTTCCAATCAAGTAATGCTAACTGGTCTTGGAAATCAATCAAACTCCTATTATGTTTACATACAATGGACCACCATGACTCACTTTCATTTACAGCCCTTGAGCTCCAAACACTGGTGTAAAACAGGCCACAGATTATTATAATCATGTTTACACAAGAAATATAATACGCCAATCTGTCAAAATATTTTCAATATTTATTCCACATAAATCCATCCCCAAAAACTGAAGTGAAAACTTAATGAAACATTAGAACTGAGGCAGGCTGGGAAAAAGGTAGAAGTAAATATTTGAATCAAACACAAACAATTCAAGGATGAAGCTTAAAAAAAGATGAGTATCAAAGAGAGAGAGAGAGTTGTCCCAAATAAAATGGGCAGCTTCACAACAAGCAGTAAGGCATGTAAAATGAAAACTTTTCATGGGCTATGGAAGACATCAAGACCAAAGAGAAAGGATGGCAGACTGCCCTTAGAGTCAGGAGAGAGAAGTGCAGTGCAAACTTGTGTAACAAGAGGAAAAAAGGCTACCTACATAAAAAAGCAGCTATAACGGCAAGCAAGAAACACGCCTTGCTTTCTGAGGATAAAAAATTAGAACTAGATGGCCAAGCGTCATGGCAAGATAAACTGTATTTCTCTAAAAGTAGAAACTGGACATGCCTTTTTAACTACCACTCCTCAAGGAAAAATGCATGTAGAAAGTGGTTACTTTATGCTGAAAGGCAAGAAGGAATCTTTACAAACAGACTAAGTTCATTAAGTGACTCCATGTTTCATCTCTCCTTGAGGAACCGTTTTTTCTAATACAGCTGGGAAAAAAAGGGAGCTGATTTCCGCATCATTTAATACCTTTTCTGAGAGATTCTGCTCTGTCCTATACAATGCAAGTTTGGATGGATTTCAGGGGGAGTTAGCAAGTGAAGCCTGCAAACGAATGTCAGGAAGGAACTCCATGTTATTTTTACCTAATCTTATTTTTCCACGTGAGGTCATCTGGGGCAGTTTTGTTCCTGCTGGAACCCTGCAGTTCGTGGGAGTTTCAGGTAATCCATATCTCGAATTAAGCACTGCACAAACAAAAGGGCTGATACATTTGAAAATTAAAGTCCTTACCTCTTTGCCCAAATTCCAATCTGTATAATGTGGGATGATACAAAATGAACCTGAAGGGTTCACGAGCCAGTTCCTATTTCTACAGTTAACTTTTATGGAAATAATCCATACTCTCAGTTTTGAAGCACAACTTCTCTCAGTTTTATGAGTTCCCACTAAAATCCTTAAATCAGAAAAATCTGACACTAAGTTGAATTCAGTGGCTCTTAAGGGCGTGTTCAGAACATGAGAACAAATAGAGCATTAACACTAATTACTTGTCATCTCTTATCTTTCTATGGGCTAGATAAGTTCTTTTGTTAGGAGTTTGCACAGTACTCACTACATTAAGGTCCTGATCCCTAACTACACACGTACAGTGTAACAGAAAAATAAGGTCTGTAAGGAACTAGTTAGTAGTTATCTCAGTCCTCACCTAACACAAGCACACGTTTTGTGGGGATAAGATTTTTTCACAACATCAGTTATTCTTTTGGCTGTTCTCTGGTATTACTTTTTCAATTTGTCTACAAAAATCTTCTAAAAAACATTGTCTTTTCATTACCAAGTTTTTGTTCCCAGTTTCTCTCTTTAAAATTGTTAGGGTCTTCAATATTTGCACTGACATAAACAAGCATTTTATTGCCAAAAGAGCTTGCAGCACTGAATGCAAACCTCGTGGGGTTTTACTCTTGCTTAAAGAATACATGCGGAATGGCATCGATTTTTAATTTTTGCTTGTTTAGTTTGCTCCTTAGTATTCAAGTTTGTCCAGGCTGGGAGCTAAAGCCTATACAGACTGATCACCAGTGAATGGCAGTTCAATTTTGCCTTGTATCAGATACGAAAATACTTGTAATAGAAGCATACATAAGCAACACAAAAATCAATGCAAGTCTGACCAGTATCCAGTAATTGATCATGGATGGTAACAGATACAGCAGAAAGTGCAAGAAACTCTTCAGAGTAAAATTAGGTGATAAACTGCATACAGAAGGAAGCACCTTCCTAACCTCCATCACTCACCATAATTTGAGTCTGAAGCATAGAAATTTTTCTCTATAAAGAAAAAAGGGGGAACCTACCAGTGGACATGTTCCAAACCTTGAGTAGGCATTATTTTGTTCAGCTCTTATCACTTGTCTACAAAGGGATGCAGCAGAAGTAGAATGGGATCAGTGACAGAAAATGCTTACTACTAATACTGGGAAGTATTATTTGCTGTCCTCTTCCTTGTAATTCTGACATATGTTCTGTTAGATCACCACAACACACTGAGCAGACATGTTCATTCAGCTTCCCACAGTGGAAGTTGTGGGAATAAATATTTTTACTCCCAAAAATATTTTTCCACCCACAAACAATGGTTGTTAATTTAAAATCCTGCAAGACACACAAATCAGTCTTGTTACTCTTAGTTCTGTGCCTCGCTTGTGACAAAAATGCTTTTCATGTGCCATCATGTCCATTCACCTAATTTTGCCCTAGTCTTCCTTAATCTTCATTAACCTCTACAACTCCCTGCCATATTCAACTACTACTTCTCCTCATCACACTTTCCCAGTTATATGGATAGTACCCATGGATCACAACAAGAAATATTGTACTGAAGTCCCAACTGTTCACTCACTTTGTACAAAAGTAAGTATTCCTAAACCTTTGTTTCCTGTTTCTTGGCAGGATGGTCAAAGTAATCCCACCATTCGGAATGGCAGCAACTCAGAGAAGAGGATAATAATGCTAGTGAGTATTTTTACAAGCATATTCTGACCTAGGGGACTCCCCACATGTTATACAGTTATTGGCTTCAGAGAAATAAAGAACAATGCAGTTTGCAATCCAATATTTAAGGAAACTTCACTCAGCTTCCCAGTAGTTGGAGATACCTAAAGCGTGAAGGAAACATAGGCCTTTGACCTCCTCTTTTCCCTGACAAAGCCTATCCAATGGGTAGAGTTGGCGATGAGCAGGGCGCTAAGATGGATATGTATTTGGTGAGGGGCTAAACTCGGTTAGACTCTACATGAGTGGCTAAAATACACAGCAGTGTTTCTTCATTGAAAAATAAATTATGTTGAACTTTCCACAACAATTCTGTCAGACACTGACCTCGGGTGTTAAGCTGACCTGGGAACAAAAAGCTAGGATTTTTCCCCATTTTCCTACATGCTATTGCATGACAATGTGAGACCTTTTATCCTCGTTATTTCCAAGTGTAGGCTTTGGGTGGGCCAGCACTATTTGTAACCAGCCATCTCCTGGTCACTTCTTTGGCACATAACACTTCACTAATGAAAGTGAACATCTCCTTAAAATTCTCATTGCAATACAAATGACAGCTGCTATTCCTCCTGAGGATGAGGCAAGTTTTTTAGCCATGTAATTTTTCTCATCTCTTTTAAATTCACAAATGTCAGTAGATTTTTTTTCCCCAATAAATCTTCAGTTATACTGAAGTTCTTCATTTCAGAGCTGGGTTCAACAATAAGGACAGCGGGTGCCTGTCTGCTTTTGCTTTGCTGCTTAAGTGGTAACGTATTTCAAATTACACTGGATTGCTAGGTTCTAAAAGCCTTTTCCTTACAAAATGACAGTACAATACATTACTGCGGCTTCTGAGCCTGGTTCTTAACCACAGTATGTTCTGCACACACACCAGAGCTTTACATCTCCTAAGAAACCATGACAGCCTTCAGTCCTGCAGCTGTTCTTTGTGAGGTTCAGATCTTGGTAAGTGTTCTGGTCTCAGATGAAAGATGACCTGAACACCCTTTTCTTTGACTTACCAGTACACCGTACAAACCATAATTTGGATGTAACTCTGAAACTAAGCAATTGTATGAAGTTTGAACACAAGCCCAATTCTGTTCAAATTCTATTTTTAATCTATAATTAATAATTAATCTATTATACCTATATAATCTGTCCTATTTCAATACTCTCCAAGTTGCCTATGGTCCAAGACGCACCATGAAGGAGAGAAGAGAAAACCTTTTTCAGTTGCTTTCAGTTTAGATCATGAGATCTACACACTTATCAAGGTGAACTTCAATTTGCAGACTTTTTCATTAGGAAAAGAATATTAAATTAGAGGTGCCAAAGTGCTTTATTCAGAGGGACTTCTTACAGGAAAAAGAATAAATAAAATTGTAAAGGATTACCTTAATGGAAAAATTGAAGTCTGCTCTATTTTAAAAAATGATCCATATATAGCTACCTATGTTTTCCTTCTCTTGTATTTTTCAGAATTAAGAGGGACATTTGCATTATGGTAAATTTTCAGTGAGATCTAATACAGAAGCACTCTTTGCAAATATTATTAAGATAATAAGCAAGAACTTTATTAGTCTGAACTTTCTCATTTGTTTCTCTGCTTTATTCTTTATCTATTTTTCTATGCAATTTTTCTACCTGAAACTGAAGTATTGTCGGTGTGGCACCTTTCACAGTGAATATGCTTAGGAAGCCACAAAATAAGATGATTAACTGAGTAATACGCAACTGTGAAAGAACGAGTGCTAGCCCTTTGTAGAAATAGACTTCTTAGCACATGGACCTGAATGTTGGTTTACCTGAAGACAGCATGTGTCACACAGGTTCAAGATTGCATTAGATTAGCAATATTGCCAAACTCTCCCAAGAGCTCCTTTTTCACAGCTTTCAAGCAGTCATTTATCTCCTTTAGATCTGCTACGAAATAAAAATTTACAGGAGTTTTATTCTACTTATGGCAGTACATAGAAACCCTAAGTTGTTCATTCTTCTTTTAAGACATCTGTGAGGCAGTGGACAAGTTCACATGACAACACGACAATGCAGAGATACCTGAGTTATTGCTGGCTCAAGACAATATGTCTGGCATGGCATAGTTCAAAGCCACATAAGTCTTCATAACTCTAGTTTAAGATCCAGTGAGTTTATTAGGTTGCACTAATGCTAATTCTAAGGAGTTCATTAGTCAGCGACGTTCAATCTGACTGCAACCAGCCAGCTCAAGTGTCTTTGCACTGAATTTGTTAACACTTTAGGTTGCAAGGTCAACAGAGACAAAGTATGCTTGGGTGTGTTTGCAAATGCTGCTTTTAAGAGTTCTGCCTATGTACGTAGACTGCCTGCTTCATCTCCATGTCAGGTTTAACAATTGTAATTTGGGCTCTCTGATGGCCAAACAACTACTACAGATCGTTCAACTGCCCTTACTACAAATGGAGCAAAATGTCACATTTACCACACAGCACAAACTTCAGCTTCTCTTCCATGTCAGACTTCTCCTGTCCTGCCTGCACAAGCTTGTCTTATCCACCCTTACCTTACCCACTCCCTCACCTCATTATTTGTTGTAGTTTTCAAGCATTTTTCTGCTTTCCCCTTATTCTGCTCCTTGCTGCCACCCATGTATGGACAGACACTTCCCAGAATGAACTGCAAAGCCACATCACAGGTCTCCTTCAAATCCTCCCCTTCGGACTCTCCATTTTCAGATTTGGCTTGGTTGGCTTCTCCACAAAGGTTAACACCGTGGGAGCACTCAGTGTCCTACATGTCCAAAAGAGCAAGACTCAAGTGTGTCTGCCCATCATACAGAATAGTCTGACTGTTCCTTCACGCTCACCATCCTACCTGTACCCAACTGATGCCTCTTGCCTTGAGTTTCAGTTAGAAAATCTTTGGGGATGCAGTATTTCCTATCCTCTATTCATTTCTATGTATTTCTTATTAGGAACTATAGAACCTTGTTCTAAGAGCCAAAAATTAGTTAGGTGGGGAAACAAAGCATCTCCTCAAGGTTACAAGGCTCATCGACCCCTGAGTAAGGATTAAAAAATCATCTATTGATGCCCAGTCCAATTGTTCTACCAGAGCAGCACTCTTCAGCTCTTCCACGCTGAAACTCTTTGGGCAGGAATAATGAGAGGCAGATGGGGAAATAAAGCCATGTGGGACTCTCCCTTCAGCTTCCATTGTCAACCAACCAAGAAAGACGACGACTATTTTATCCTTTAAATTCTAGTCCATACTGACTCCTTGACATCTATCATCACTTGAAAAAATGTGAAGATACATACACGGTTTACTAGGAGAGTATGCAACAGCTATTCATTAAACTTTTATATTTTTCAGCTTTTTATGGCCATGGCACGGAATTCTTCTCTTTGTTGGCAGCACACACACAGAAAATACCAGCTCTAGTTCTGTTTTCTGCACAAACAGTGTGATTTTCTTCTACATCACCCAGAATTAACTAATCTCATCACAAAACCAGTGACACTCCAGAGTTATCTTCAGCATCTTAAGCTATAAAAACATAAAAAGATCAGGACTATAACTGACATCCGTATTTCTTATGAACCTAAGATATTTCAGTTACTCTGAACACATGGCTGATGGTATGTAATTAACTATTCTTTTCTGAAGTTTGAATCCTTTGAGTATCAGTTAAACTTGACTACATAACTCCCAAGACTAGGTAAAGGAATAAAACATTTGCCTATATGACAGTTCCTCCAACTAACAAGACCCCCCGTGTTCAACAGAAGCAAACTGTAAGGTCTTCTGCATCTCCTGCTTGGACATTGGCATATGACAGAACACCCAACAGTTTGCAGTTTTCCGTAAAATGATAATGATTGCTTAAATTAACCTGTGGACTGGAATGTGCTAAATTGCAGAAGATGGTCACAAATAGAGAGATGCAAGTTGTCAGAAGGATGGAAATTACGTTTCCTCACATCTTTACTGGCAGCACTGATAGGCAGTTTTACAGTTGATCTCTCTTCAGACTAGAAAGTCTTAAGCTTAAGTTTTTATCATTCTTTCCAAGTCAATGAAGCAATCAACTCAGGCTGTGGTGCTTTCTGGGTTTATATATTCCAGTTTAACATATCTTAAGAACATGAGAAATACAGAGATGCCATGATACTAAATGACATTGCAAAAATATTCTGATGGTTAACAAAATCAAGGTCCAGATTTTTAGGCCAAGCATTAAAAACGTGCTGAAAACAATTCAGAGATCATTGTCCAAAGAATCACTTCACCTCATTAAGAATAAACAAAACCACAAAAATACAAGATCCTGTGAGACAGCCATTTATAATTATTAATATTAATAAACTCAGAAGTAATAAATGGTAAACAACATAGTTTTACCGCAATTTTTACTAGCTTTCCTCTATTCCAGCTCTTTATTGCTTCATTGTTCTCACTCTACTTCCAACCTCATCTGATTTACTTTGAATGAGACCGGCTAAGTCTTGTATTTAACTTAAAGACTTTTTCGTGAAGACAAGATAAATGAACCATTTGCAAAGTTATGAGCAGTTTCTTTGCTCTATCTCAGTGGCCACAAGCAACTATCATTTAAATAAGAGAAGGTCAATATTTACCAATGTTCCCCATAAGAAGTACAGCAGAATTGTAATGTTAGAAATAGTATTTAAATTAGGAAAATATTAATTCCCCCTTTATATATCCAAGCCTAATATCTCCACCTCTTTTTTTAAGCACAACAACATGACGTAGTTGATGTATGTTTCATCACATAAAAGGAGATGAAATGAAGTCAAATATTCATAAAATAGTAGAAATTCTGGTACTGGTATATGAACAGGAATATGGTCTGCATGACATATAGAGCAATGCTGTTATTCTACCCAGCATTTGTTGTCCACCTCTCCAACAGGAGAACAACGATGATGACAGGGATAGAAAACACATCCTGTAAGAAGTACTACAGTTGTTTGATTTAGAAAAGGGAAGCAAGAGTGACATGATAATATATTCTTCAATATACTAAAGGCTACTACAAAAATGTAAGGAAAATAATCTGTTCTTCATGTCACTGTTAACCAGAACAAGAAGTTAATTGCAAAAAAAGCAGATTAACATCATCATTAGCTTTCTTTTCTTTAAGGAACAAACACAACTTTCTAAAGGTGAAGATAATTAAGCAGTGAAATAGATTGCCTAGGGATGCTGGGAAACCTGAAACTCCAGAGATGCTACATAATAATTTAGACAGGTCAAAAATGACACGTCTAGACACTTAATACTTCCATCTTGCTTTTTTAATTATTATCTTATGAGCATGAGTTTTGAAATGGCGCAGTTTCTTAGTAAATACAGTGCATCAATTAACATGTCTCAGGATTATATATTTCTGTTGGCTTCTGCTAGGAGAATGAAACAGACTGAATAAATGCTCAAATTATTTTATTTATTAGAAACACTTAGTTCCTAATTAAGATGAAAATGCACTCTTGCTTGTATAACTATGGGATTCAACAGTGTTCCCAAAGCGGCCAAAACTCTCACCAGTTTCAATGAGATAGCAGTAATTACGAACATCATCATCTATGTAAGGCTTTTTAAAACAAAATCAAAAGAAAAACCAAGCAGAACAATCTTTTGCTTAAGAACAGAAAAAAACACCCTCGTGCTTTGCCAACAGAGGTTGGCATAGGTTATGAGTTCTCGCTCTGTGACAGCGAGCAATGTAGCTCCTTCCTACAATGTGCTTATTTTCTTAATTACATTATTCAAAAGGAATTTCATTCCATTTGCCTTATTGGTGACAATTTGCTTGTATTATGGAGTTAATACAGAAGTCAATTACACAAACGTAACAGATGTGAAACAGTAAGATACACATGCAAAATAAGAATGACTCTATTAGTTTAAATGTTCAGGCTTTTTTTCACGTGCCAGATTCACATTATAGTGAAAAACATGCTCATCTTCCTAACCACATCAGTTATAACACTGGTTCTGTTCACTGCAAAAATGTAATCTCTTCAGACACCAGAGCCTTGATAGGCTAGAAGTCATTTATCTGCTTAAAGTAATCTCAGTCCTACAATTTGGGTTCTGACACCGAACTACGCTTCACTGAGATCTTCATATTTCATCACAGAACATCTAAAATGAGAATTTTATAGCAGCAGGATTTAAGGACAGAGCTACACATAAGGAAATCCATCTACCTTCCAACTGATAAGTGTTCCCTTCCCATAAACTTGTGGCAAAGACTTCCATAAATCAGTGGTTCACTCTCATCTAGAAGACTGCATGCCAAAGTATTCCCTCCATTAAAAGATACTGAGGAACTGAATAGGATTCAGAAACAGATGACAACTATCAAGGGCATGGGAGGAGAAGCATTTCTCACAAAACGACATGTAAAGACTGGAACTGCTTACCTAAAATAAGAAGGTGATTGACAGACTGTTACAAATAACCCGCAGAATGGGTATCAGAATTGTCTGTTCTCTCCCATAAATCAAGTTCAATGGGTTATTCAAAAGTTAACCAGGTCCTTAGTAAAGCTTACATAATTGCAAAATGGTAGTGATGCTACTGAAGCCAAATTCTAATCAAGATTCAAGGAGAAATTGGACCGATCTCTGGACAGTTGTCCAGAAAGGTGTCCAGAGAGGTGTCTAGAAACAGAGTTCAGTAAGGACACGTGGTGAAGGAGTTCCATGTCTAACACTTCAAAGTTTATGTTAACCTCCAAGCAATTGGCTTTAAGAGGATCAACTTCCTTGGGCAGACTAACTGTTTTCTTCTGGGTTCTATAAATTGACCTCTGAAGTACCTGGGACTGGTTACTGTCAAACAGTCTGCAGATGTAATACCATATGCTACTTCCTACGCTTTGTTTCCAGAAACAGTGTCATGGAGATGCCCTGAAAATGCCCACTTACTTGTATTTTTCCTCAAAGAAGAAAGTCCTTCTGAAAGTTTCCTCAAAAAGAAAGCTGAATCATTACCATTTGATTAAACCTGTGGTTTAAAATCTGTGCAACATTACAATAATCAAATGTTACTCATATTATTTAACCATTAAATAGAAAGTTAAGAAGCTGAAGTTGTAATAACATCTCCATTGTAAGCAGAGCTCATATGTCAAATGACTTAGTCCATTCTACTTTGTGACTGCATACTAAGTGGTGTTATAACATGTTTGGCCACCAACCTCAAAATTATTAAACCCTCACCACTTATTTCAATGTGGGATACTCAGCTGCATTCAAAAGTTTTTTTCAAATTGACTTGTGCTGTGTAATGCAAGTGAACTGCAGAAAGATTTTATGTCTTCTACTGGTAAGGAGAAAAAGCCCTTTCCCTCCCTTGCTACCACAAAGCAGATTCCTCCACTTCGAAATGGAAAGAGTCTTGGGAAGGCCAGTCGCCTGCCTCCATCTAACAAGCAACTGTTACCTCGCTGGAATTCGTAGTGAGCCCTTGATACCTAAGGCTGTGTATGGATGAATATTATTTTAACTACTCTCATTAATTTAAAAAAAAGTTTTCCATCCTGTGGAATGAACAGATACAATGACAGACCGCCTTCTGGGTTGATGCCTTAAAACTTCACTGCAGTAGCTTTTCTGACTGGCCTTCAAAAGAGATTTTAATTCTGCTTCAAATTCATCTGTTTATCAAAAAGGGATGCTACTTCCATACTTTAAAGAGAAAGGGAAGAGTAGTGTTAATTTGTAGTACTCCTAACACACAAACCGTTTGCCCTCTGGGGTGCAATACTACCACTGAAAAAGCAATGCAAGATGTTATCACTGCAGTAATAAAACCAAGAAAATATTTCACAACAGCAGAGTGCTTTTATCCCAAAGGCTTTGCAGAGATACCAGTACAGGAATTGCTGCGCTCGCAAATGTGCTACACATAGACTCAACCTGGTGCCATTAGATGAACCCGTTGGAAAAGGCTAAGGCAGCTCAACCACACAAAGGACAGCAGAGAGCAGGAATTGAAGAGCATTGTCTCTGAGGGAAATTCCAGTGGAAATTTAGGTCGGTTGAATGTAACTTGGTACTTAACCAGGTCTAACATCTCCCACTATACAATTTTATGAATAAATGTACCTTACCTGTTCCACATGCACCAGAACTCCCATTTTTCAATCTGTTATGGAATACATTGGTCTCATATTTAAATGGACTCAAAGAGAAAGAAACCCTATCCACTTTCAAGGTTGGAAAAATGTTACCTGGGACAAAAAAACCACCCCACAGACTCCTGTAGATGGTAACTGGTCTTTCAAAAGTCATTAACTACTGGTATGACTGACAAGCTTTCAGACAGAAAAATGTCAGATGGAAAAATATCCGAACATCAATATTTCAAAAGATATAAAACACTGTCTTCAGCTATAAAATACATCCCTCTAAAGCTTTTGTGTATGAATCATGGCTTTTTTGTTTGGCTTACTCGTATGGTAATGATGACCTGGAAAACAGAGGGAGGAGATGGAAAAGCACAAGGGGCTCCTGTCTTACCAGCACGCCCCTGAAAGAGCTCTCAGTTCATTAGAAAAGCCCTGGAGAGTCCCCTTCCCTCAAGATAATCATCCTAGAGAGCTCGTTTCTCTGCAGCCTGTCTATCTGAGACCAACTGAACGGGATTTACTTTGCGACCCTTTAATCTGTGCAGGCTAAATTGAACCAACGGGGGCTGGCTGAATCATTAAACTAATTAATCATTAAAGTTTGGGTTTTATGAGAAGCAAGTGTCTGAGTAGAAAAATAACAGTAAGAAAGGTAAGAGCCCTGAAGTGCAGTGGTCTCATGCTGGCTGCACAATATCCATCATCACAGGACTTAGAAATGCAACGCAGATCTTCATATAATGTTTCATACCACTCTCAGTAAGGCCCTGGATAGATCCCATCTCTCAAAGTCACATAGGTCAAACTGTATTTATTACTAATTCAGGCTGAGCAGTGCAACAGTATTAACTCCAGCATGAAATACCACAAGCAGCAGATGTCCAGCAACAACTGTTTTCCTACAAATAAACAAACTGGTGTGTTGAATTCTTGAGCAGCATCTAAAGGACACCAAACTTCACCCAGAGAGCCAGCAGAGAACTAAAACAAAGCAAAGCATACTGCTGTGAGATGCTGAACTTCCTTATAGGGGCAAAAAATGTCTAAGAAAGTCAAATGAAGTCAAGTTTATGTCCTACAAAGGAGGACAAGGAGGAGGAAAATATCAATAGACTGAAATTGCTTATTTTATTGAACTTTGTGTAAATAAAGATAAGCTTAAGTAAGTACATCATTGTTCGCAAAAAAGTTCTCAGAGTCAGTTAATTAAAAACACTTGAATTACTGCTTTGAGTAGACACTTTCTACGTACACTCATTTCAAGCACTATTCTCTAAAAACAGAGGTATCAGCTTTACAAAAGGTGGGGCTTAAAAGACTGAAGAATGAAATTATTCCCTTTGTTTAGAGCAATGTGCTAAACTCCCATTTTTCCCTAGCTGCCACACATAGCTTTCCCATAAAAGGAAACTACTTTGGCTGACTTGAGCTCAGAAGTAAAAAAACAATCTTTTCGACCCTGACCTGAGAAGTACCTGCAGCAAAACTCTGAAAGAGTGGAAGATGCTACGCAAATTTCAGGATGTTCTCCCAATGACAGGACATCAGCATGGCAGGCTGAGCCACAAAGAAGAGTTTGCAACCAACAGCACTCGGATGAAAGTGCTGCTCTTATAAAACCACTCTGGGATTAACAGCACCCATGCAGAGCCTTACTGCATCCAAGAGACTCCAACACACAGAGTGACAGGAATCACTGCAGCTTCAGCACTTCTAACAAAGTCAGGACCAATTAACCTGACTGATATTCTGCACCTGTGTGCCAGAGGAAATCAGTTTTCTACGCTGTGCTCAGCTTAACCAGTTCGAAATAAGGCAAGCAGAAAGCCCTATTAGTGCTGAGCTACCAGACAAGACCATAAAGTACTCTTTGGTTTACACTTGGAGGTGCAGGGGATGAAGGGCAAGGTTCCTCTTGTATTCTTCCCAATTTTGCTATATGCTCAGCTTGGACACTTCACTGTGCCTGAGTTTATCACACTATGCAATGGAAAAATCATCACCTCCCGTGGAGAATGGCATGTGCTTCGAAATTGTGAAAAACACAGCACATACTAAGTGCTATTGGCAAAGCTCTCTAAAATCATTCCCTGCCTTTACGGTGTTTCGTACATTCATTGCTCAATACTGAGATGTACTACTATGATTAGTTACCATGAGCAATCTAATGCCACTGGTTAACTATTTTCATGTTTCTGCACTCACAAAAGCAAATATTTCCTTAAATGCAATTCCTGTCCTGTGAGCAAAGAAAACATTTGTCCACACAGGAGCGCTTTGCTTTGGCAGGGAAATGATGCAGAACGCTATTCCTGCTACAAAGCCATGGCACACCACCATCTTTTCTCCCTTTCCTGCAAAAAGTGAGGTGCTGCTCAAACCGTCAGCTGAACAAGCCAGCTCCTCACAATGCACCGTGCATCGCTGCCACACGCTAGCCACAAACACTTTATAGATTTGCCTGCAAATGCTTTCTAGAACCTTTGTCCAGCACCACCTCTCAGAAATTGCAATGCAATATTTTCACTTACATTTAGAGGTCAGACGTGAAAGGAGCGTGTTCTACATCAGTGGTATCAGTATCTCTTCTAATACATGGGACTGCTGTTGAGTTAGACTTCCCTCAACAAAGTTCATGACACTGGTTTGATTTCCTGAAGGTCCTCTCTTTGAGTACTATGCTAAAGGCAAACTAGTTTGAAAACAGCATGTATTGTATGTGGAATACGGCCAGGAAGAGAAGGAAAGAAACTAAGGGAGAATATTCTCAAGTTAGATGCTAAAGAAAAAATAAACTTATGCTTTTTATTTATTTACAATGAAGCTGCTCAATTCAGAAAAGAGAGATGTCATCCACATTTACAGCCTTAAAAACATATATAAATAAACAGTGCACCTGGCAGCTGAAGTTATTGATTTTCTAATTCCTGTGGGACAATAAATCTAAATAAATTGAATTAAGTACTTGAAAAATACTGATCACTTTGTCCCTTTAAAATCAGCACAGGGGATAGAAATACAGGCTTTTGATTTCAATTTAATCTAGGTTCAAATAAAAGAGAGATTTTCTATTAAAAAGTACAATATGAGATGTGAAAGCTTCCTGCTGGAAAGCACTGCTAAAGGAAGAGATAGAGCCTCTTAATTAAGATTGTCTTGTATTTGTCTCCTTAAAACGGACATGATCAATAGACACAAAATAAAATCTATTGCTGCAGCTCATTTCATTAGGTGAAGCAAATGTCTCCATAGAGATTAAGCATGTCTTTAATATCTGAAGGTGGTCACCTCTGTCTGGTTGAAACTGTGAGCTCTCCAAGGCAAGGTTAAAAAACAAACAAAAAAAATCAAAACCCAACCAGATCTGTAGTAGCCGCACAGTTCTTACGGCTGTCTCCCGAACTCCAAATCGCCGAACCCCGTATTATAGAAATTATCCTTAGGGATCTTACCTAATTGACCCTCTGTACTAGCACTAAATGTCACATCCTTCCCTAGCAACAGCTGCTAAACTGAGCAAGGTCTTGTCTGTCATGCATATTTCTGCACAGCAGTCATCCAGGAGCTCCAGCTAGAAAGCAGCTGGGAGGATGGAGGTAATGGTGCTCCTGTGCAGCCAAGATAAGAAGGCAAGGAGGGAAGCTGCAAGCTGGAGGAGTGCTGGCAGGAGCATCTTCAGAGCAGCATTCAGCAGCGAAGGAACCCTGCCAGTGGAAGACAAACAGCAAGGAAAGTTATCAAGTAAAAGTCTGGGCACAGGTGGACAATAATTACTGCTATGCGTGTGCCCTCTCTTCTGTTCCTCTTGCCTCAGTTGTTTCCACATTGCCAAGCCCCCATTTTAAAAGCAACGCAGCCAAATGGTGAGTAACAAACCGGTGTGAGGGGATGAGGCAGGCAGGGATGGACGGATGGAGAGAACACAACCCATTTCACCGCATGTCGGTAGTGTGACTTAATGAGCTTCGCTGTCGGTTCTTGATTCCAAAAGGGGTTCTTGGTTACTCTTCTGTTTTCACCAACCACC
>NW_009635481.1:16597-20735 GCF_000690535.1 Cariama cristata | reverse complement strand
GGAATGTAGAAGGCTAAGACGTGTCTGCAGTGTGGGAAGTGTTTTGCAGCAGTGTAGATGACTAACAGAGGATCTGAAGCCCTGAGAAACCAATCCCACCATCGTTTCATGTTTTCATTTGGGGAAGGGTAAATAAAAATGCTTCTTGGAAGCCAAACAATAGGAAGGGATTAGAATGAAAAGCAGCTGAGCCAGCATTACCCCTTCATCCTGCATCTTTGCCGAGGTGAGAAATATTACAGGACTCAGGCTACCTGGAATGGCATAACACAATTTTCTGCCAGCAAGAGCCCGGAGCTGAGGGATTACTCTGAACACAGGCCCAGATCCTGCTAGAGCTTCCACACAAGCAAACAGACATAAAACATTCCCCCACCCATGTTTAAGGAATTGTTTTCATTGTGACTACACTCACACCATCTGTCTGAGTTGCCTAAACAGTACCATGTGTGCAGTTTGTGCTACCCTCGCTGTACAGATATTTACATACTCTTGCACAATACACTTGCTGAAAGATGGATGAAAAGAAAGCATTATCCCGCTGAGGCAGCTGCAGGGAAAAATTAGAGAGGCATTTGGACTTGGCATGACTTGGGATGTTCAGTAAATCATTAAAACATTCTCATCAGCAACTCACAAACACATCCATGTGCACTGGGAAGGTAGGGGCCTGGGAAACAACATTCTCACCTCCTCTGCTCCTCCTAGAAGTTACATTTCTGTTGTTGTCACTAAAAGTTTAAGTCCTGCAAGAGTTCACTAAAAGGTGGTAGGCTCTTCATTACTTGCAGACTTTGACTTGAGAAAATTTCAGTCAACTTCTGATATCGGCATTGAAAGAAACATCACTGTAAATAAGTATTTTCTTATATGGTGCCTTTCCAAAGTAAGGCTTGTGAGCACTTCACTCTTTTCATGAAGCTTCCCCTTCCACCTCATTCTGGGGGACTATCAGGGAAGAGAATTGCTTGCAGCAATGCAGTGGGCCACCAGCAAAACCAGAAACAAAATCCAGGTAGCCTGCATAGCAGTCTAGTCTTCTCCTCATCAGGACACAACATGAGCAACGCTTTACAGTTTCAAAATAATTTCATTTTTGGGTTTCAAGTTTACCTCAAATGAAAAGCTTCAACATCAAGCTGCAGGGAGACATCCCCCACTCACCCAGCCTACTCGATCTGATAACACACAATTCTGTCCAACACATGACAAATGTTTAGTCAAAGGTCCTGGAATATGATACAACTTATAAAACAGGACAGTTTTACAGAAGATATGATGAGATCTATAAAAAAAAAGTTTAACTAAAGACATATGACACAGAGGGATTGTATACTTTGAGGAGGAAAGTCTCAAGTCAGAAGCCAAGGTTGCACTGTCAATTTTTCAGAGGTAAAGAGAAAGTGAGTAAATTACTGTTGTTCTAAAAAAGAATATGTTTGCTTTTGTATGAAACTTTGGAAAAGCAGGGAACTAGATAATTAGGCTGGTGGCAAACTGAATTGAGAATAAGCCAAATCCTTGGGCACGACAGTCACCACACTCTCACACCAAAAAAAGGTGGAAAACTTACAAAAATCATCAGGAAATATTACAAAATCAGCAATCTTCCCATTCCTGGTTGTTTTTAAGCCAGTTTTCTCTCTTTGCTTTCAACCCAGAAAAAAAATTAATCCCAGGAACAATTTTGAAAAGCTCCAAACTTTTAGCTGAGCAGTTAGGTGTGCAGTTCTGGGACAGGTCTCTCGGCGCACATACGCGGTCTGCCCATGTTCCCGTACTGTTTCAACACCCCATATTCCATTTTTCCTGTGCTCCAGTTTATGAAGTAATATAAACTTAAACAAAACAACCAACCTTTCAGCAAACAGTAAAGTCTCACCGTAAGTTATGCGGAAGACAACAAAGATGCTAGCTTGCCTGAAAATTTTTTTGAGCCTGCTGTCAGATGTCTAAACATTGAAGTTCCCTCTGAAAAGGTTCTTCAACAGGTCACACGCACAGTGAAAGGCCCTGAAATAAGATCAAGGTGCAGGCAGACCAGCAATGAAAAAATACAATTTGTACTTAAGCAAAACCCACACAACTGGCGTGGAAAGACTAAGAGGGTAACTGCAAGCAGCATCCACCCGTTCCTGGGGCTGAGGTTTGTGTCTCCACACTCTCAGACTTAAGAGAAATTCATGACAAACATTTTTCTGGGTTGTGACTAATCATTTCCAATGAAAGGAGATATTGGCCAGTCTTGTCTAAACAAACCAGATGAGGCATGCTTAGGAAAGGTGTTAGCTAATGTTTTAAACACCACTTAGTACCTACTTTAAGTAAATGATTTAGCTAAAGCGGTTGGTAAACACTGGCTGCTGTCCTAGTCTGGACAGTGGCAGAAGAAGTTGCTTTGTCCAGATTTTTACTCTAGTGGTTTATACCAACAGCTATTTTTCTTTAAACAATTCCTCAAATGGAATAGGCTACGATGTGCATGAGGAATTTTTTCCTCAGGTATTGCAGGGCTACACTGCAGTGTTAGTGGGCACATCCACACTGCCCCCCTCAATCCTAGAATTGTTTAGGTTGGAAAGGACCTTTAAGATCATCAAGTCCAACCGTAAAGCAACAGTATAGGCTGCTACAGAAGTGGGATGAAAGAAGTCCATCCTCCATGACAAACCAAGGCTTGTAAATTGAGGTAATATGTTTTATTAAACTGACATAGCAGAAAAAGCAGTTTTCAAACATGCAAACTGTTGCTCTTCATTTATTCTGTCTCTGCCCTTGGACCATCCCACCTGCAGCTAAATTTCTTCCTCTAACGAGGAGATGAATTACCCTACTGGTACCTGTTTTTTACCGTTGTCTAATGACCACCCAGAAGCACTGCCAAGGCTGCACCAAGACTTTCGGAATCTACAGTTTTCAATATCTACATTTAAATAAAATTAATCTCAAACTCTTGACAATTTATTCAAAGGAGACTTGCTTACAATGGGACTAACTTTGGTTTCAAAACTGCAGGAAATTACAATAGAGGTGATTGTTTTAGATGTAATTCTGATTTACAGGGAAGAACCCTCTGAGGGTTCAGAAGGGGAAGGTGACTGATGCTGATGTTATCCTCTGAGTGTGGGGGGGAAACAATGAAAGCAACAGAATGAGGATGATGGACTTAAAAAGGCTTCAGTAAATTCAGGGAACCAGCTGGCTGGGCTCCTGGAACAGAAACTTAAGTGGGAAAACACCGGAAAGCTGCCAGAGGGAAAGGCTGGAAGCAGGACAGTAGACAAGAAGGCATTAGTTGTTTAAAAATCAGAAGTTTTGAAAACCCAACACAGAATCAACCTCTTATGGCTAAGAATAAATGTAAAATAACAGCAAAGTTCTCCTGTGACAAAATCAGAACCTACGTCACAAGAAGAGCATTGAAGTACTGAGGGACATGAAAGATGAAAAGAGAATATTCTATAAATATATCAGAAGGAAGGTACAGCCCTATTGCTTAATAAGGAAGGAGAGCAAATAATTCATGACTGAGAGAAACTAAAGTAATCCATACTTTCATTGCTCCACATCTTCACAAAAAAAGGTTAGCTATGACCAGCAACTTCACACCATTCTAAAAATGAGTCAAAAACACAGACTAGAATAAGGAAAGAAGCAGCTAAAAAGTGTAAGACAGGTTAAATGTAGTCAAGCCTGCAGTTCTGATGAAAGCCAGTACTGAATTAAATCAAAAAAACACAAACCTTTGAACCACTGCCAATCATCTTCAAGAATCTTCCATGAACATTAAAGACTGAGCAAAGTGGGAAAGCAAAATGTTGCAATTCTTTCTAGAAAATGAAGTCACTGGGGAATAATTATTAGAAGTACAGGGTCAAAGATCTGGATTACTTTAGTTTAGGAAAAAGGAAAATGAGAGGAGTGCAGTAACCCTTGATCTATGTTAGAGATATTTAAAGAACACAGCAACTAATTGTTCATCACATTTACAGAGTAAAAGACAAGTAGTTGGCTCCATTTGCAGAAGAGGAGGTTTATTTAGGTCAGACCCTAGGGAATTTTTCCCTACGTATGGACAGTTAAGGATGGGAACATGTCCCAGGAATATTTGTGGAACTACCCTCACTAAAGGTGCTCA
>NW_009635481.1:0-16582 GCF_000690535.1 Cariama cristata | reverse complement strand
AATGCCTTGGGATATTCTGTTGTGCCAGAGAAAAAAGGAAGGAGTCATGAAAAATGAAGCTACATAGTTCCTTGAAGTCCCTTCCAGGGGTACGTTACATTTCTGTGATTCCCTAGGGCTTCAGGAACAAACCGGAGGTGACACTGATAGGGAAGGAAAAAATAAAAGTACAAATCAGCAAAAAGCAAAGGCCACGTCCAGGTTATTGTTACTCTCTCAACTTCTGGTTCTTTTAGAAAAGCTGAAATGACTTTGCAAAAGGATTCAGAAGAATATGCTTTTTTTGGACAGTGATTCAAACCTGAAGCTGTGCTGTAGATGCTCTGAATTGCCCCCCGAAAAGCCTTCCACTTTCCATTTTGCTCATTAGGCTGAGAAAACAGCCTTCACAGCTAAATCAACCCTCCTGAATACTACTCTTGGCTCTTGATAACAACGACGCATCTTAGAACAATGTTAAGTACTTCATTTGAAAAACACGCAAAATCCTGTTTGCAAAGCACGATAATATATGCGGCCCATATTAGACACGGACTGCGTACATGAAACCAAATTAAGCTCTCAGCAGCTTACAGACCCTTGCATTTAATCAACTACTGGAGCTGGGCAAAGGTTTCCTTTGCCTCAGCATCACTGAAGTAATGTGCACTGGTGTGAAGAAGAAAATTTGCACAATGATTGCTACCAGCAGTTTCTGTGCCATAGCTGGGGTGGCCTTTAGAAAAACTGCACAGAAACTCATTTTGCCATCGAGAGGAATGACTTGCAAAATACGCTCCAAGATAGCCTTCGATCATTCACTGCGTGCCTTGCCTATCAAAGATTCTCATAGTCCGTCCTCCACTTGAAGAACAGCTCTTGTAGTTGATAACCATGGAAGCAAGGACTGCCTTGTAACACTCACACACTAAGGGCAGAGACAGGCAAAATTAACCAAGCAGTTTGTAAGGTGCAGTGCTAAAACATGGTGATTTACCACAGAGTAACTCAATTCATAGAGTTTTTTAAAAAATGGAAGAGAGAGGAACATAGGTGCTTTCCTTGTTTCGATATAACTAGGGACAAATGGGATAGAAATCAAGGCAAACAGCTACCAGGGCTAGATGCAACAACTCAACCTGCAGGAATAAAGTACTGTATGTCAGATAACCACGAGCTTGCTTGTCACTTTATTTGGAGTTTCTGCAGGCCTCTCAGTATATCCTTGCCCTGAGGTTAACTTGCACCCGCCTACAAAAATACAGTTAGGAAACCAGAAAAGTCTATACTTAAATTCAGCTCCTAAAATTTAGTAGGTATGTTGTTCAGAAGCTAATGTCTTTTTAGCTTTTAACAGTATGACATTCCCAGAGGAGGCAGATGATGCAGTGAAACAGCAAAGGCTATCTGGACAGAGACGTGCTGTTTATTATTATCAGGCAGACAACAAAATTTACTGACATACGTCTTTGACAGCTGGACTCTAAAGTCTTTTTCTTTTTTCCCCTTCCCAAAATAAGAATGTTACCACCACAGTGAAGAAAAATTTTTCTCTTGTTTTGTGTGTAATTAAAAAAGACAGGTGTTTTTGTATGGGCAGGTTCTTATAACAGGAGGAGGTGCATCTGTGTGAGACATTGTACCTTATACTATGACACTAAAATTACCTGCAACGAGGAAGGTTTCTTGTACCTGAGTAAAGAACAATGGTGCAACAACGCTGCTTACACCACCAGCTCCTGCCTGCACTACTTGTAGGAGTCAGGGATCACCTTTGCTGTGTTCAGGACGAGTAAATGTTTCCAATAATAGCTTAGAAAAACCCTAGTGTGGAGGGGAAAAAAGTCTTTGTCTGCTGTAACATTTATACTAGTTATACAAAGCAAAATGTTGAAGAAACATGATCTAGTGATATGGTGAAACTGGCTGAGCAAGAACTGGTGCAAGATTGCGAAGCTGATACAAAAGTATTTTTGAGGGAGCAATTGAAACCAATCCTCCAATAGCTAGTCTGCTGCTCATGAAATTAATAAGGCACAGAAACAAAACTCTTTTGGGAAATTTAACTTCAGGATTGCTAATGTGGAAAGAAGAATACATTCCAGATGACTGAGGCTTTGGTAAATTTAATGCTAATCATATATTGTAAATACCCTTCTATGAAGCCACACAGCTATAACACAGTGTGGTGAATACAGACTGTGTGCCAAGTTTAACATGTTTCGTTTGTATGCAGATAGAACATCAAGCTACGAGTAAATCTGTTTTACGTTCCCTTTCTTCTGACTATTCTTACTGTGAAACACAATGAACTGAAAGAAAAATTAAATTATAGGCTGACTTGAGATCTGTATCTCATTTTGGATCACTTAAGCTGCATCCCTGGATTTTTACTATGCTACTCTGCAGCTATTACAAACACAACAGATGCCCAGTATACTTCCATTGCCATCAGTGGCTCTGCATATTCCTGTAGTTGTCCTGAAACACAAATGCTTAGTAAAGCTTCCTGAAGAAGGTCTCCAGTATATGGTTTGGCAAAAAGGAGAAATGGGAATTATAAGCATATACCTTACAAAACAGCATAACAGAAACCTTAATTTAATACAGGCAGCAAACTGAATACCTCTGTCAAAGGAGAGAACCAAAACCCAGCAAGGAGCTCCATTCCTGTAATAGCCATTTACAGTGGCTCCTACCCACCTATACCATTATTTTATCTGTAGCATAATATTATCTTGAAGAAGGGCCTACCAAGAATTGAGCTCACACCATAGTTTCCTGAGCTAGCAAATTTTCACAATTCCTACACAATGTACGAAACCCAATTGCAGATATTCTGGGGAGACACCAGGCATTAAAGAAAGAAGCCCTACTCACAAAATTCAATCCAATTCAGTGAGGAATGATGTCCTACAATCAGCACCTTTAGGCTATTCCATAATCTAAAATCTGTGCTAAAAATCCCTCAGGAGGAGAAGCTGATAAATGCTTTCGTACACGTTAGGCTGAGACTCCACAGATGTCACTGTAGGATCCACTGAGGCCATCCCTCAGTAGTTAATCCAGAAAGTTTGCCAGTGCAAAATTAGTCCATGACACCTTTCCTTCAACAGGCAGCACACAGTACCTGCATCATATCAGCATCACCATGGTGGCTTTGATACTAGAGTATTAGAAGACTTAAAGCCAGATTTACTCTACTATTAATCACAATCTCTGAAAAATTTGAATTTATAACAAATCTTTTATAAATGCTTTCTGTCATCAAATGACTTCCAAGTAGTTTACACCTGTCTAATTTCAGGGAAGTCCTAAAAAGTTTAGGTCAATATAATTCCTATTTTACAGCTGCATACACAAAAGCATACCCCAGTGAAGAATTCAACAGCGTTTCCCCAAATCTGTCAGCTTTCAGTGCCATAACTTAACATTCAAGTCATGCCACTGTGAGATGCAGATGCTCACTAGTTGTAAAAATTCAGTTATAAAAGTTATTTTACTTTGTGTTTCTAAAGTTTCTAAACTATTGTTTCTGAAAGCTTTCTGTGCATTCCCCAAGATCAGGAAAAAAATTAGAAGTAAGGCGCTACAAACAAAATCTAGACGAAGATAATTTCAGTTAGGCGCTTCACTCACAAGATACATTTCTTATTTTTGCAAAAAAGCACTTAAGCTGAAGAAAAGACATTCCTCTCTGGCTAACAGTGCATAGCAATGCATTAGCAGATTATTCTCTTCCCTTAAGTTTGAAACAGTTGATTTCACTAGCAATGCTGCTCACGGATGGCCCTCCATCACTTTGGTCTCAAACAATTGCCAGGTCTTTGCAATTTGGAGAGAATTTGGTGGAAAACCCATACTAAAAGTTTCTAGGCAGTTAAAGGCAGTTAAAAAACACCTCCTACAAACTTGGCTTCCTCCTACAGCACCCTCTCCTGGAAGCCACATCACTCACCCTCAGGCTAGCAGGGTACTTCCCTGTGGTGACACTTGGCTGAGAAGTCCTATGTCCCTCACACAGAGGAAGGAAGTGTTACTTCTGGAGAAAGAGCTGCACCAAAGTGGCTTTGCAATGGCTCAGAGGAGAGCCTCAGGAAAAAACCACAGTCCCATCTCATAACCTTATCCTCCTTCTGCGCCACCACCATTTTGGGGACACACCCACCCTCCCGCACAGGATGCATCTGCACGTAGACCGACAGAGACAAACCCTCACAGTACCAAGGGAACCATGGGCAACACAACAAATGACAACTTTGCTTTCAGCTTGCCAGGACCACGCTAAGGAGGTTTATGCTTGCTCTGCTGGAAGTTGTGCCACAAACAGGGCCTTCACGTGAATGTCTCACATCCCAGGGAATACTTTACCTTCTAGCAGATGTCATGGGAACAGATTAAGAGCAAGGATACCACCATGTTCCTCCAGCGCTCAGCAGAAGTTAGTTTCAAAGAAGCCTCATGTACCTGGGTTATTGCGATACCCTTACCCTATTGCCAGCGGGTAACTGGGTAGTGAGGTGACACAGGGACCTCACTGCACCAGCTAGGATTTTTATCTTGTGAACGCAGGGGTTGGTTAGAGGCTGGCTGGGATCACGGCACTTTCCATCACTCTAACGCATTTCCCGCCTCAAAGGCTCCGGTTACGTGCATGAAACTGTGACTGGAGAGGTGCGCACTGGGAAGTCCTCAGGTGGCTGAGCAGGACCCCAAATCCCACTTCTCACCATCTCCTCCCCTCAGGAGGCCACGCCTCACGTGAGGTAAACACCAAAGCCTGATTTTCAGTAATCCAAGCTCCTTAAAAGCTCTGTATAAAAGAAAAGCACACGTGAGCACAGACACTTACCATGTCAGCTGAAGAAGGAAGGAAGACAGTCAAATTTGAGTAGACAAGGAGGGGTTGATTTACACACCTACATGTAAGCCCCGTCTCCTTCTCTTACTGTGGTACCCCCATTCCCCTGCCTCCTGGCGAGGAAGGACCTGCTGGGGCTGGTTCACAGCAATGGCCACTGGGCCACTATCCACCTTCAGACCAGGCAGCCAACTGCTGCTTCTGGTCCCAGTTTTACCTACCTTACCCTCAGCAAGGCCTCAATTTGGGTCGCCTTCCTCTACCCAGATGCTGTTTTATGCAACTTCTGGGAACCTCGTAACCTTTGAGACCTCTTCTGCGTTGTCAAGTGTGGTGGAAAATCGGCAAGCTGGTTTAAATCTATCCTTGGTGAGGGAGCGGGGTAAATTCACAGACAGTGTTATCACACAGCCTCATTTCCTTGGAAAACCAGGCTGAAAATCCCAAATATAAATAGAAGAGCTTGTCAAAGTTTTTCCTTGTTTCTAAGATCTACTTCAAGTACAGTGTCAGGTGTGAGGAGGAGCTCCAGGAGCTGGCCTGGTTCCTCCCCCCATCCCACACACAAGGCTATGGCCAAAGGTAAATGCATCTCCCCCCCTCACCAGCAGTACAGAGGCTGCGTCCCCCTTGCCCTGGCCCAAAACAGAGGGGTTCGTGTCCCAGAGGAGACTCTGCACATTAGACAGAAAATGAGCAGATGCAGGGAGGGAGTTGAACAGGCCTCTCCTGAGGTACAAGAACACATTCCTTCAGACCCAAAAACTCCAATGTTCTCTCCAAACAGTCATTGCTCCCCCCCCCCCCCCCCCCCATATATAAATAATCCACTTTCCCTTTTTAAAAGAGAAATTCAGAACAAAATCCATCAGTACCTCATGATCCTGCAGGCGCAGAGGGGCTTTCCAGCTTTGCTTTCCCCATCCTACCAAGGTCACCCTTTGCAGGGTCACGTCCTCCTCACACGTGTCCGCTCTTGGCAGAAAAACGCAAGAAGAAACTCCCGGTGCCCAGGTGAGTCCCAACCACCAGCACTGCTGTACCCGCACTCCAGACAGGACTATGCACAAGGCACAATGCTGATTTGTTTCTAGTAGTACACAAATGTACCAGGAAAAAACCTCAAAAGTAACACAGGGTGAAGCTCCAGGGGTTCACAGACTATTTGCAGAAATACAGCCATGCTAGCAGGGCTTCATTTGCTGTTTAAGCATATGCAATCTTGGATCCCCAAACTGCTAGTGTTTTACTGGCACACAACTGACAAAACCACTCAGCCTCTTTTGCAAAAATTTCCAGTCCTCCCATGATGTTCCAATTAGGTCTGCTACTAATAATGTCAGCTTTGTGAATAACTTCACGTAATTCACTTGGGCAGAAAGCTTCCCTACAAATCTGCGGCTAGGATTGAAGTAATCGACCATTACTCATTTTCACACTGTAACGCAGTCACATTTCATCTCATTAACTTTCACCTTCAGTGCCCAACTGTGCTGCCCTGGTGACACTTTTCTATGCGTTGAATTACAATAACGCACAGGAATACGTGTAAGTAGGTGGACCCAGAGCAGCAGCTAATCATCCTTGGATCCAATGCAACCTCCTTCACAGCTGAAGGATTTTCAGAAGCCTCTCTTAAGGACCCTCTCCCATACTGTATTCAAGAAAGCATATCCACTTCTTAACTGTGAAGTTATCAGAGTCTTTCTTCTTCCTAATATGAGGAAAATGATGAAGAGTTGTGAATCTAGCCTGGACCAGAAAAGCACAGATACTGAAGCAAGTTTAGTGCTTCCATAAGCATGATAGGGAGCGTATTCAGTCTTTTTGAAACAGTAACATTTTTCTCTACTTTCTAATTTACTTTGACTCAGAGGAAATACATGATGGTCAGCGCAGCATGAAAAATTAAATCTTGGCCTAGCAATCAGAGACAAAGCAGTCAACAAAAGCTGAAGAATTTCTTTCATCTTTTGGTTTTTGTTCTGAGAAATGCGTATCTACTCTGAGCTTGAGATTGGGAAGCTTTTGATCTTGCACTGCAATGGAAAGGAAACCTCTGCTTGAAGTTTGCAGCTAATGCTCTCTTTGCAGAGGGCAAACTTTCCTTATCAGAACAGGCACAAGACAGGAGGACCCATCTTTGCTGGCAATTTGTAGCTGGGGCCTGGAATATATATATCTCGTTACCTGCCCTGAACAGTCGCACAGTGGTGCAATATGCTTCTAGTAAATGGCCACATTCCTTTTCAGAGGTGGGTGAAATGATTCATCTTCTATATATAGACCTGTTGAAGTACAAAATGATGATGATTTTTTCCTTGCAGTTGTTCTCAACATATGCTTTTCCATTTCACATTACTACAATTCTGAAAGGGTATGTTGAATATTTATCAGACTGAAATACAAGTTAAGAGTGCCATCGCTCATAAGTGTAGATTTTAAAAGTTTCTCATCTTTACTGTAAAATTTTGGTGATTCAGAAATAATCTAACAAGAGCATTCCTAGACAAATAGTTTCCTCTACCAGTTTGTCAAGTCCAGTTTAGTTGTTCAAGGGTTACAGGATTTTAAAAAAATCCATCTATCTTTATATATAGTAACACATTAGAATATAATGGAATACGGTCAACAAGGTAAACCTCTTTTGTGTATTCTCCACTTCTCTGTAAACCATCTGTAGCTGGGAAGTTTCATTGTCAGAGGTCCATTAATGAGATCAATACAAGTTATATCCACAAGGGATTAGCTGGCTCATATGCTATTGAAAAACTCTTGGGTTCAGTGAACTGTTTTGGTTCTCACGTGCAGTTATGCCTAACCATGCCCCTCCTTTCCTCCTTTAGCAATCCAAAACCTGGAAATGAAAGCATTCCCATTTTTCCCCAATATGAACTTTCACATACAAAAAAATCATACAACAAATAGATTCAGAGATTCTAAATTTATCTTCAGTGGATGCTCTGGGAACGACAATGGGTAGGTAAAAGGGAAGGCTCTCTGTCAGATATTTCCTCTCCTTTATTTATTAACTGACTTTTTCCCTGCTTTCCTTTGTGGCTTGTCTCAGGTTTAGTTATGCATTCATCAGTTTTAGTTTTGATTCCTGAGCAAGCCCAGCTGCAGTTGCTGTCACCTTGTGTCAACAGCATTTAATTGCTCTCTTGTATCCTCTACTCCTACCCAAGAAGTTGTAACTTTTATTTCTGGATAATAATGGGGGCAGGTAAAAAAATAAATTAATAGACAGCAACAATAATTTTAAAGACACTCCCTCCACTTTCATGCCCTAGTGTAAAGAAGCAGAAGGACAATAACCACAGAGCTGCAGAGCACAAGAGCCTGCTTGTTTCTCTGGGGAAGAAAAAAACATCAAAAACATGTGCATTTGCCATGGAAGAAAGACTGCCTTTCTGGTTGTGTCTGAGCTCACATGACAGACACCAGTTGACATAATGCTGCAGTTATTTGTCACATAGATGTTTAAAGATACCTCCTAATAAAAAAAATTATAATCACACACAGTACCACAAATCCACCAGACCATGAAAGCTAATATTTACTCAATACTAAATACCTAATGGCCATGCAAGCCTCTGAGGAACCAAATTTGGTTAGTGCTCTACTACTTGGAAAGCCAGCGCTTCAGAGAAAATAGATTATTTGGATTTTTTACCAAGCTATTCAGCCTTTACAATTTCCATCAGTCAGTCACAGCACACAAGTTTTCCATTTTCAGAAACACTGCGCTTTCAGCACTTCAAATGCCAGTGAAATGGATTTTCACCTTCGCATTTAGTTCTGCGTTGGTTTAGCACTGATACAGAAACTGGAGAGAGAAAGGGAGTGAAGAACAATGCAGACTTTGAGCAGGGTCCTGTCTGCACACCAGAAGGTAAGGAAGGAGCTGAAGGAAAGAAGGGTCCCTTGCTGCACCTTTGTCCTGCTTACACCTCGCTTCTCCTGCCCTGGTGGCATTTCCTGCCTTGCCTTTGTGAGGGGCAGCACGAAGAAGCCTCCATCCACTTTTCATCTATTTAAGGAATTTACATGGCCATACTATGGCCCTATATATGCCACATAAGCTTCAATATTTTTTAAAAATCTATTGTTAACTGTTAATCTTTATCACTGAGATAGAAAAGTGTTACTGAGAGACAGCTTTCCTCTCTGACCAGTTTCTGTATGAGTATGGACACGCTAGTACAGTGCAGGGCAATGTAAGAAGTCCTGAGCTAGCTTGGGTACCAGCAAAAGTACAAACAGATCAGTGTGGTTCTTTGTGTGACCAAATGTCTCATTTTCCCCTTACCACTTGGCAATGCTTTGTACAGCAGTGGCAAAACCAGAATTTGAAGAAATCGTGATTTACTTGAAGCAGGCAACAACTGAGGCAAAAATCTTCAGATACATTATTCGCTCAGTTCTACCCATTATGCAAGGATAAACACTATAACCAGCAGAAAGGAAGAAAGCTGCTTTGGGATGCTGGGAAATACAGTGTCAGTAAATGCAACAGGCTGTACGTGAATAAAACCCACAGAGTTTGTGCATACACTGCTACGTGGTCTGAATTACCCATTATTACTCAGGAAACAGATCTTGGAATCATAACACGGAGTTCTCAGAAAGCGTCAAGTTGAATGGTCGGAGATGGTAAAAGGGAAGAACAATGTCAGGGATGATTACAAAAGAAACAGAAAAGATCATCTCTTTTCATATAAACTGAAGTTTTGCCCACATCTTCAATACTACGCACAGTTCTAAAATGGATTTGGGATAACTAGAAAAAGACAGGGAAAAGGAAGACATAAATAGCAGACGTACAAAACAGCTTCTTTACAAGAAGAGATTATCCAGAGGAGGACCTTTCAGCCTGCAAGAGAGATCACTGTGGAGAAGAATATGATTATGGTCTAGTATCAGGAATAGCATAGAGATAGCGAGTAGGAAGAACTGTTCTCATGGTGCAAGAAATAGGGGGCACCAAATGAAATGATCAGACAGTTAGCTTAAAACGAGAGAGGCCAATTTTATTTTTTTTATTATACACTACATAATTAAGTTGTGGAACTTATTGCCACAGGATGTTTTGAAAGCCAAAAGCATAAAAGGATTAAAAGAAAAGCAATTAGAGAAATTCATGGAAGAAAGGTCCATCATGGGCTATTAAATACAATGATGCAGATACAACATCTGGCTCAAGTAGTACTCAAACGGACGACTGCCAGAAGCTGGGAAGGAATACTGCTGCTGCTGCTCTACACTGGCCAGTAGCAGATGCTCTGGGAAAAGAGAGTGAAGGACTGAGCTATGGTCTGAGTCAGGATGTTGGATTAGATGGGTGTTTTCTCTGGCCCAGTATAGCTGTTTTGATGCTCTTCTGAAATGGACGGATTTGTCTTTGAGATGCTTATTAATATCCAGATTTAATTAATCACCAGATTTAATTAATATCCAGATTAATATTAATATCCAGATCTAATTCCTTCCCTATAATAAGGGGGGGTGACCAGAAATTACTAGAAATATTACAAACAGCAATTATTTAGAGTAATGTAATTACCTATACTTCATACTTTTGGTTTGTCTTTAATCTGGGAGTTGCTATGACTTAAAGGCCACTCAGTTAAACCTACTGCTGTTTGAAAGTTTGCGTCCATGACAAAAGGTTTACGTGACACTACAATAATGCTTCCATGTTTAAATGCACAAGGAAATATCTTGTTAAATGCACAACAGTTACTGCTTGAAGGGAGAGAGATGTATAAAAGCCACAAAAGGCCCCATCTTCTCTCACATATACAAGTATAAACACAAATCAACCGCACTGAATTTCCATAGATCAGCAGTGCCATAGAATGGCAGGATCATCTCATAAAAGCTATTAAAGACATATTAGATTCTTTCAACAATACCAATTAACGTTTTCATTCTTGCAGGGCAAGAGGGCAGTGTAAAGTTGCAGAAAAATCTATTACTAAATAATACCTAATCAATAATTCAAGGCTATGCAGAAAAGCATATGCATGAGGCTACGCAAATCACTGCCAACTTCTTCTGTTTCTGCTTTAATATTTCCCTAGCATAGTTTTAGCATACTGAGTTATTCAGCTGGTTAAGGAACAAGATGAAGCATTTTCATCAAAGTGAGATTTGTTCCTCCTCTGCGTTTTCAAAAACCAGGAAAGATGAGATTCAGGTAGGTGGACAGATTCAAAGTGAGAGTGTTTCGCACTAAACCTTTTACAACTTTGTAAGAATTTTCAGTTTTTGAAAACTGTCCACTTCACTTCTTTCAGCCGCTCCTCCCAAGACAGGGCAGAGAGGGCCCTGTTCTGATGTACTCCACAAAACATTTGTGGGGGAAAAATACATACAAACAAAGCAAAACGTAACATCACCATGAAAGCACAGTTCTTAAATTCAAGATTCACATTCAAAAGAATTAACATGGTTGGTTTCTAAAGCAAATCCCTAAAATAAGCTGTAATACATGAGACAGCTTAACTTAAAATTGATCTTGAACAATGTAACACTGAAAGTTGTCACAACATAAATGTGGTCTCAGTAAAGTGACAGAGGGAGATGAAGGTAGCAGGGAAACAGATGCTACAATAAACATACCCACAAGGTAACATCTTCATTGGCAAAGATGCCAGAGGAGTCCTTGTAAAGCAGATGCTCCTGACCAAGGTTGCATTCCAGGTGTTCACTTCTCACTGATGTCATCCCATGCCCCTACAGTTTAATGGGGAGATGTTGTTCATCTTCGCTCCCCATCCTAAATTGCTGCACAGCAAACAGCAAACTGCAGCTCAGCACTCAGATCCCACCACAAACAGCATACTGCTTTGGTGGTGGGAAAGGAATGATTTTAGGGTGTTTAATCAGCACTTTGTCTCCAATGAAAGGGAGGATGAGAAGCAAATACTAGAAATGAATAACCATTTTAACTGAAAATGGATAATCCTGACAAAACGGACAAGAATTCCATGCTTCCCTGGGGCAGGTGAGTACCCTCAACATTGTGCGACAGAGTAACTCTCCTTTGCCCACTCTACATCTCATTCTCTTTTCTTGTTGCCTGCCCCACCAGGAATGTGGAAACGCTTCCTACCACCTTGTTTCCTGCTTAGACACGACTTCAACTCCACTGTGGCTGAGAAAGCCACTGCACGTAAAAGGGGCAGCTTAACCCCAACTCCACCTTCTCTAGTTCTTCCAGCTAGAATTTAAGGTCTGTGAAGGGACCTGCTTCGTGAGGGCTTCAAGCTGCAGACCTTGGATGTAAAGAGGAGCGTGTGGGCAGCCAGTTCCCAACCTCCAGAGGAAGGATGCTACTCAGACACACCACTATCTGTAGCTTTTCCTACAGGTAGGAAGTAGATGTCCCATACTCAGCTTGATAATGGTGTAGAGCTCATTCTCAGAGGCCTTACTTCCCAAAGTTACATGAAGGGGAGACTAGGAGCCTAATATCTAAGCCTTAATTCCTCCGTGGACTGAAGTCCTGAAACATTAGGTGCACAAACTGCAAAATATTTTATGGTATCTGTAAGCCAGCATCATTGATTAGTCATGAAAATACTGAAAGCACAATGCTAAAGCAGATAAAGGTCATGGTGCAAAGTTCCCAAGCCCAAACAAGACAATGGTTGAGTTGTTGCTTCATAGTCTAGGCAAACGATCAGAAAACACATAAGCTGCATGCCCCACAGCTGCACTGTAAATACAGTTTTATTGCTAAAATCCCCAATGCCCACAAAGCATCATGTGATCTCCTGCAGCATCCTCACAGCTAAGAGAGACCAGGTTATCCTTCTTCCTCTGCCTCATGTTGAAAAATCCCTGCATCCAGATCAATACGATTCAAATATAATGAGCCCTTAATGTTGGATGAAAAAGTTGTAGTAAGGGACCATAGGAAAGGCACATCTTCAGCTTTCACTCTGGCTCTGGGTAAAAGAGCTTTCAGTTACCATGGGAACACATCTTCCCTCAGTACCATAATCTCCCATCTACCATGAAAAATGCAATCCACCATCCCGAAACAACTCCTACTTTGAACAGTTCACCCTCTCCTCTTGCAAGGGCACACAGAAGCATGCATGCACATGCAGGCACAGACTGACAACAGCCTGACTTTTGTGGTTTTCCCCTGGGCCAGGTGTGTGCAAGACAGGCTGCCTTCTTCCACTTCAACTTTCTCAGGCTTGAATCTTCTTCAGATTTGTGACAGATGAAGATAGATAAAGCAGAAGGGATGTTTTAGCCGTTTGAATCCAATCTGATCTTTGGAATAGCTGGGGCCGACTCCTTGCTTTGTCTGATACTTCCTTTCAGGTGAGTCATTTCAGCCTCTCTGTGCCTCAGCTGTGCAGAACACAGTCCCAGTGCTTTTCCCTTCCAAAGGAGATAGAGGGAAGCACAGCATCTCCTGGCCACAGATGGAAGCTGCCAGAGCCCATCATCCTGTTACATAAACTACTGCAGCATTTGGGGTTTGTGGGTTTTGGGGACTTTGTTTGCTTGTTTTGGCACCACTGACACACATCTGGCTTCAGATCCTGAGCCCCTGGCCATCCCCTGAAGCAGCACAGCCAGGGAGCTGAGAGTGATGCATGTAGAGACCTGACAGAGCTGATGAAGACAGCCATGGAAGAGAAGCAGCACTTTGAACTACTTGATCCCCGCTGCTACTGGCTGGGATGCACGAGTACAATAAAGCCAGAGCTGAGCACAAATTGAGAGAAAAGCTCAAGGAAAATGGTTTATATTTTAACCATCTGACCAGCTTAAGGACACCACAACCACAGCTTCCTTTTCAAGAGGGTTAAACTGCTAGCTAAGGAAATGCAGCTTGATAGGCCTGTTTGCACATTCCAACCTTGTTCTTGCAAAGGAGCCTGAAACTTTCCCAGCTAACCATCATCATAAGAATATGAAACAGTTTTTGAATCCCTAGACAACTAGGGCAAATTTATGACAGTTGGGAGTAGCAACTGTCCTCTGACCATCATGTATTACAGCAAGAATCAATGAAGTATTTAAATCTATACAACCTTCTGCTTTAAACACACAAGTCTTATTTGGAAACAAGCATGGTTCACCTGGAAGCTTGGACATGTGTGTTTGGGATGGGGAGGAGAAGTTATCCATGGCACACTGAAACCAGTTCATTTAGGACTGTACGTCACACATTTGACTAAGCCAATTGGTGAGGGACAAGAGGTGGCCCATGCTTCCAGTTCATCACCACAGTGAAACTTTTTCATCACACCAAATTGCAGTTAAGTGCATTGACAATTCAAACTGAAAAAGAAGCAATTTCAGGGAATCCTTACAGGAAATGATTATTCAGTATCACTAACTGTAGTAATTTATAGCTGATGAGCTATCTATCTCCAGACCTACAAACACTCAAATTATTAAGCAAGAAACAGTCTGATCCTGGACAATAAGACAGGAGTACAATGACTGAGGTAAGTTACTTTATCAACAAACAGATGTCAGTATTTAGCACCAATAGTCTATGACGCCTTTTATCTCTGGGCCTCAGAGCACTTTACCGACATGAATGAGCCCTGTGAGATAGCTCTGATAACCATTTTATGGGCACAGAGCAATTATGCCTACTTTATGGGCACATAGCAGTTAAATGGCACTCACAAGGTCAAAGAAGAGTTCCGGTACCCAGGCCACAAAATCTGTCCAGCAACTCACTCCACTAGTAATATATTTAATCTTATTTATTAGATCAGTTCCCATGCTTGGGTGGATCATCTGATGGAAGTTTAGATCTGGTATTTCCCACACGTAGACACCTAGGAACTGCAAAACATTCCTCATAGTACAAACCTATACCAACATCCCACTGAATGGCAAATCTCAGAACTAGCATTTGAAGCCTTAGAAATCTGATTTTCCTGTAATTGCTGTCAATATCAGTATTTAATGGAGAACACCTAACACCATATAGATAACCATAGTGTATTCATTCTCTTCCTAACTTGCAGCTATTAAATAGCATTGAGAGACTATAATCAGTCAACACCACTACAAAACACAGTTTTGCAGAAATGATTGCCAATGCACCATGGCTGAGAAGAGGTAGGAGAGTTACCATAGCATGAGAAATGAGCCTTAATACAACCCTTCTACTGAAGCATGGCATAGACATGAAGGTAAGTTCTGCTCACTCTGTCAGCTACAGACAGGCGTTTCCTTCTACCACAGAGGCAAGAGCAGCAGTGATCAAGATACTCAAATGCATGACATTTTCAGTTCTGTCACCAACTTTGGTGTGACTTTTCATATGCTGCTTTGCCCTTGTGTTTGTTCCTTCAATAAAAACTGAGAGAACAACTCTTTTTCCAAATTCAGCCTCCTCTGCTTTTCAGTTTGGGAGGTAAACTCCCTGGACATTCAGCCACTCGATGTATGAAGCTGCATGAATCAAAGACTCCTCTTTTTCTGAAAAAAAAAACCATAACCCAATAATCAAAAATCCTACCCAAAGTTGTTATTTTTTTTTTTCTTTTTGCTGAGGTTCACAAAGTGACTGCTTTATTATTATTAGCTTCAGATATACAGATCCTTTTTTAAGACTCAGGTCAATTTATAGCTAAAGATACCACTTCAAAACAAAACAGAAAATGCAATTTACATCTCCTCTCATGCTGTTTTTCGTCTTAGACAAACCTGAACGAATTTGTGGACGAGTCCAACAGCTCCAACTCAAAAGCTGCATTTTCATCATCCTTTTGAGCTTGAGAAGTTCACTAACAGTTTCTGCCCAATTTTACCTGTCTACTTACACAGAAAACAAATCAGCATTTAATTAGGTGCATGTGACTTAAGAGCTACTATGTAGTTGCACCATGTGGAGATTAAGAGTATCTTAATGCATCTCAGCTACCCCAATGGCTCTCAGAAAGCCTTAGATTTGTAACATTTTGTAGTTGTAAATACATGACATGCCACAAAACCCCCTCCACAAATACCGCCTGCAAGCACTGGCTAAACAACAGAATCTCAGGCACATTTGCAGGTATCCAGAGTACAGAGAGTGCTCTTTAACTGACACATTGGAGGGAGGACTGGATACTATTATAAGAACACAGCATCTTTTTTTCCCTTGCAATTACAATCCAGGTTGCTTAAGCCAACAGGGCCTTTCTTTGCATGGAAAGATAATCTGTTTATTTAACCTGTTGAAATTCTGCAAGTGAGTATGTACTGTAACTTCTTTTCTCCTCAACAAATGTATAACTCTATGGTTTAAATACCAGCCAGTTTCTCCCTAAGAGGAAAGTCTCAGAAAGGGGCAAGGCTTTAACACAACCTTTATACAGACATAGTGACAGCCTCTCTTGGTGAAGAGAACAAGCTCAGGAGCTCCTGGAAGCCATCAAGCTTACCAACACCCATGGCAGAGCAGCTGTGAGACCAAAGAGCTGAGGAAAGAAAGGTGAGAGAAAAACCCATGACAGGAAACAAACACCAGTTCCCTTGGGGATGCTCCATTGTGTCCTATGTCTCCTCACTCTCTTTTCATCCTGTGACCATCAGTGACAGCTCAGCTCAGCTGGGCAGGACGGCTCTGGCATCGTGACACCACACCACGAGGTTCAAATGCCTTCCGACTGCTCTCACCTGGCACAAGACACCAAACTTGGACTGCCAGTTCCCCTAATTTAGAGAAAGGCAGGGCAGCAGGGAGGCAGAAGGAGATATATA
>NW_009635480.1:993-2231 GCF_000690535.1 Cariama cristata | reverse complement strand
CCGCCCGCCGGGGGGGGCACACGACTCCGCGCCTGCGCAGAGCGCGCCTCCTGCCGCTGCCCTGCCTCCTGCTCTGGGTGAAAAGGGTTGAACCACCTTCCTAGAAAGCGTCTGTAAAACACCAGCTTTTAGTCCAAAAATACTACTTATAAACGCTCTGGGGGAGAACACAGAGTACTGACTCCTGCATGCTGCCCTTCTCCAGGCCCTGCAGCCCCAGGGGAGGGCCCCAAGCCCCATGGCAGAGCCGCCCCACGACACTGGGACGCCAGGGTTTTGATAAGCAGCAGGACAGGCTTGTGCCTGGAAGGTGTGGCTGAAGGATTGCACCTTGCCAGGACTCAGTTTCCTCTTAGGGAGAAGGGGACAAGTGGCTTGAACCTGTGATTTGGGTTTGCTGGAGGCCCATTGCTGAAGTTAGTGCTTTGGGAGAGAAAACAAAGATGCCAAGCAAGGATGTAACATAGGAAGCCAGAAGGCAGCCATACCTCCCCTCTTCCTTTGACTACTGGTCATGTTTCTCTCCATCTGTTTTTGGTGTCAGTGTGATTCTCCTCTTATCTCCTTCTCGAAGAGCTCTGGGAACAAGGGAGGAAAAAGAGGCACCCTCCCCACTTTGCCTTCAGTTAGTGACAAGCACATAGAGCAGAAGCCCGATGACCACCATACTTCAATAAGGAGCAGCAGCATGCCTAAGACAAAGACGGCCAGCAGCCCAGCTCACCAGTGCTGCCAACTGCAAAGAGGGTCTGTAAAGCAATGAGGATGAGAGCGGAGAAGGATCTGGGTTCAGTTCCTCAAACATCAGGTGGGATGCCTCCTCCATTGCAGAGACCCCAAAACTATACCTTCATGTCTTAGGGATGCTCTGCTTAACTAACCCCACACCAGAGAGACTCCACCCTTCTGTTTCTGACAAATGAGGAAATGTCCTGACCTCCCTGTTGCAAAACCAGAAACAAAACAGAAAGCCACTGGACCCAATTTTCAGTGCTGGAGGATGGCTCGAGAGGTCACCTGTTCCCGTGTTTCTCAGGCAGTTGCCTCCAGAGCTCTGCTGGGAGAAGGGCCACAATTCCACACCTCTGTACACATACTCCTCCTCACACACACAAATTAACAGCCCATGAATCCACTTCTCCAGGGCCCCAGCCACTGGCTCCATTTACCACCTTGCACTCTTTCTTTTATCAAAGTTCCCCACTCCCAACCTTTGCCAACAGTTCTCCATACACCCA
>NW_009635480.1:0-962 GCF_000690535.1 Cariama cristata | reverse complement strand
TTTCCCTGCTAAACCACGCAGGGCTTATCCAAGCTGCAGACTACAGAAAGCATCATGGAGTTTAAATCAATGTTAGCCACCCACCACTGAGGCGGTGTAACCATAGGCTGGGCTCTCTCCCACACCTCAGCAGGGTTTGCTGCTGTACCGGGATAGACTAGGGCCTCATCATGCAAACACTGAGAAAATACCTGCCCTTAGCCTAAGAAGTTTAGAGCTTTTTACAAAGAAGCAGCTTGAATTTCTCTGCAAATCACTTTACTCAAGCAGCAGTTGGCTATCAGATGTTAACGCATCCAGGCTACTTCCTCTATATGTTTTTTTCCCTGGCCAACAGTTGGTGGGTCCGTCCGAGCTGGAAGAGAGCAGGTAACTATGCAAGAGGAAGACAAAGCCTTGTTATTGAGGAGAACAATTTGAGCAGAAAAAAATCAGTCAAGTTGGAAACTTTTCTAGGCACACAGGCTGTGAAAGGGCAAACAGGACTGGTTTTGTGCTGTAACTAACATTGAACAACTGGACGGGCCTGACAAAGTGCACCGTGACAGAAATGGCTGCTGTGGGGATGCCCCACAGCTGCAGGCCGAGGAGCTCTGCTCCGAGGGGACACCAGAGCCTCCGGGACACTGGGAAGGCCTCAGGTCCCACCAGAGAGCTCCGCTTCAGCCACTGAGACCCCGAAGGGGCCGAGGTGTGACAAAGCCGCGGCTGATCAAGGCCGCTGCCTCAGGATTCCCGCTCCCGGCCGTCCTGGCGGCAGCCTGCCGCTCCCGTGGTGCGCCGCGGCGCGGGATGGGCGAGACCACAGCACTGACTGGAGGGGGGGTGGAAGTTGAAGACTTCCCTCCCACACACCGTTTTCAGAGACGCCGATTCGCCTCCCAGGCCGCCTATGGAGCCGTCTCATCCCGGCTACGGTGCCTTCTAGATGCAGCGTGGAGCGCGGCAGGAGAGTGTCCCCC
>NW_009635479.1:2096-2359 GCF_000690535.1 Cariama cristata | reverse complement strand
CGCTTTTCAGTCTTGCCTTCCTCCTGTGGCTTTTGGATGGGAACCTGCTCCCTGCCTGGCACTGCAGAGAACCGGGTGGAAACTCGGTCTCCCAGCCCCTATAAACAAGGCCCTTTCATAATATACCAGGGCTGTGCTCTTTTCCAGCCGAAATACATCCCCCTGCTTCTTCCCACGGCTGGCATTTGGGCACGGACAAGCCTGGATGGGGGACAGGGACCTGTGCTCGGCCTCACTGTGCCCCATCCCCTGGCTGGCCCACA
>NW_009635479.1:0-1999 GCF_000690535.1 Cariama cristata | reverse complement strand
TGGCTGCCTCCCAGGGGCTACGCCGGCCTTGCCCCCCCAGCACGGCCTGCACTGGGGTACAGCAGAGCGGAATAAACTCAAGCTGCCGGCCCAGGTCTCGTCTGCTCCGGGTTGTTTTCAGCAGCGGCGTCGTTGAGTTGCTTTTTGCTCTCCCCCAGCACCTGGGCTGTGCTGGAAGCCTTATCTCAAGACGCTCCCAATGCAAAAATGGGTGCAAACCTGACCAAGCACTCCATGGTCTTTATTTTCCCTGTGATTTTATTATTCTTTTGCTTTCCTTCACCGTGCTCTCCTTCCCCATCCTCTCCTCCCTTTGAGTGACAGTGCATTGCTTGGATGCACATCTCTTCCCCGTACCATTAAAAATGCCGCGTGTCCCTGGGGAAGCCTGGACGTGGGCTTAGAGAGAAGCAGTCCCTGGTCTTGAAGGAGCTTTTGGGGCAAAGGCAGGAGGACGAGCCGGGATTGTTTGGCACGGGGTGTTTCCCTGCCACCCCCTCGCCGGGTGGGGACCAGAGCCCGTCGGTTTATGCTGATTTTTTTGCTCCCTTGTGCTTCCTGGTTCCTCTGCCTTCACAGGGGGAGGAGCGGCCACGGCACCCTAGTAATCTTCTGAGAGAAAGGCAGACTGATTTTATAAAAATGACAAATACAACATTTTTATAAATTATACGAATTTATTTTTAAGAAGCTCTTTTGACGTGCTGCTGTGTACCGTGTTGGTTTAAGCAAGGCCCACCTTCCCAGCCCCTCCGGGAGCTGCGTTAAAACCAAGGCTGGACACAGCCTTGGTGTTTTGATCCTTCCCTTAAAGTTTAGGACTTTTGGGGGCCTTGTGCTGCCAGAATTTCCCCTCGTGGGTGAAGGCCGCGGTGGCTGTGCTGCGGTGGGGTGTGTGGGGCTGGACCCTGCCTTTTCCATACAGGAGAGCAGAGAGGGACGGGGCCGGATCCGCTCGGCAAGAGGCGAGCGGTGCCCTTGCCCTCCGCCCGGGCAGGATGGTGCTCCTCGCTGCCTCGCCATGTGCTTCGTGCCTGGGGGTTTTTTGGTTTTTTTCCTCCAGGAAGAAGCGAGCTGCTGCGGCTCACGTGGCCTTGTTGGCCCCCGGCCCGGCTGCTGCAACTGCCCTCCTCTGGCTCCGGCAAAGCTGCGGCAGCATCGGCCCTGCCAGGAGACAGCCAGACCCGTACTGGGTGCTGCTCAACCCTGTACCAGGCGATGCTCGGCCCCGCACCGATGCTCGGCCCTATACTGATGCTTGGCCCTGTACCGGGTGATGCTCAGCCCCATACCAGGCGATGCACGGCCCCATACCAGTGCTCAGCCCCATACTGAGTGATGCTTGACCCTGTACTGGTGCTCAGCTCCGTACCAGGTGATGCTCAGCCCTGTACTGGGTGATGCTCAGCCCCATACTGGATGACGCTTGACCCTGTACGGGGCAACGCTCAGCCCTGTACTGATGCTTGGCCCCGTACCGGGCAATGCTCAGCCCCATACTGGATGATGCTTGGCTGAATAGTGCGTGATGCTTGACCCTGCACCGGGCAATGCTGAGCCCCGTACCAGTGCTCTGCCCTGTACTGGGCAATCCTTGGCCCTGTACTGGGTGATGCTCAGCCCCATACTGGGCGATGCTCAGCCCTGTACTGGATGATGCTTGGCCGAATACTGGGTGATGCTTGACCCTGTACCAGGCAATATTTGGTCCTGTACTGATGTGTACCCCTGTACCGACGCTCGGCCCCATACCAGGTGATGCGCGGCCCCATACCAGTGCTCAGCCCCGTACCAGGTGATGCGCGGCCCCGTACCGGGCGATGCACGGCCCTGTACCAGTGCTCGCCCCTTACCGATGTTGAGCCCCGTACCAATGCTCGGCCCCATACCGGGTGATGCACAGCCCCGTACCAGTGCTCAGCCCCGTACTGATGCTCGGCCCCATACCGGGCGATGCGCGACGCCGTACCGGGCGGAAGGCAGAGCCCCCCCAGGCTGA
>NW_009635478.1:0-12730 GCF_000690535.1 Cariama cristata | reverse complement strand
CCACAACCTTGCCATGCAAACCCAATACAAGAACCATATCAAATAATCAAAGTGAAGCTGTTCCCCCAGATTTTTTTTTCTTCAAATCTCTTTGCTCCCAAGGGTAACACAGTTTATTCTCTGCGAGTGAATGTGACTCCAACACAAAGATAGTGAGTCATCTAAAAAAGTTTTATCCGGTTCACTGGTGCTAAATACATTTGATGCATTATGCATAGGAGGGGGAGTAGTAATTTAACAGAAATTTACACTATGCTATTTTATGTATTTATTTATCTTTTTTTTTTAAACATTGTTCAGTGGACATGTTACAATCTTAGCAACTGCTGCGTCAAATGACGATTATACTAATATTAAGCAATAGATCACCTCCTTAAAGAGACGTTGGTAACTACATTTCTGTGGTGCTACATAGAGCTTTTAAAGTAGGCTGTTGTAATTATGCCACACAATTACCTAAGTGGCCCTGATTCAGGAACATATTAAGTATGCTTAAAATTAAATTAAAATTAAGATTGTGCTTAAATGCTTTCCTACATGAAGAAAGTGTCTCAATTTTTTCTGTTAGGTAGGAAATTGCTGTGTTAAATCAATAGGTACTTTATTCAGGTATTCACTGTCATCTCCAGGATACTGCATTGAAGCCCCAGACAGACAGCATCCATTTCAGTTAAAACCCAAAAAGTCATCACTATATTCCCATCATTACACTTTTTCTCTCCCAGTCTGTGGTATACCACAGGGCACATGGATGGAGCTGCATGCTTAGTTGTGGGGAGTGGGGGCAGTGGCCAGCAATGTGATTTGCACTCAAAATGTTTATTCTCAAAGTTAGACTGGACAGACCTTGACCAGAGAAGATGGAGATTTATTTATTCTTTAATAGCTCCCAGGAGACCTGTGTTCAGTTCATTCCTCCTTTGGAGTGGACTCAAGCCAACATTTCTCACCCCCAAAATAAGGCACTTTAGTCACTGTGATGATGGCCATTTAACAAGGGGAGAGGATGATTTTTATTCTTCTGAACACAAAAGAGTTAAAATTTGTTGGACTGACAAGAGAGAAGGAGGGAGAGTCACAAAAGCTCCAAAACCTCAAACTGCAATTCTTTAGTCAGTGAGTATGGCACTTTCTCATCTTCTCTTCCCTCTTGTAAAGATTATATTATGTAGAAGCCATACATTGCCTAGAGCTCAAGTTTACCCTCCTTCCAATTAAATGTCCTAGCACTGACAGCAGAAATTAATATTGAGTCTTACTCTTTGACATTTTACTTTCGGGTGCTTGACTCTACCTCTCTGTCTTGTGGAAACCCCATCTAAATAAGGACTGGAGCATTGAAAACTAGGTTTACAAAATCTAAATATGCCTGCTGGTCTGGCAGAACCATATGTACTGGAGAGATGGAAGGCACAGCTGTGTGCAAAGTGCTCCTAATGAAAAAAAAAAAAAAAAAAGTAATTAAAAGGGTTTGCTTCATTTCACTGCAGGCCTGCCTGGGATGATATGTGCCACTGGAGGGCTCTAGGTTCGTGTTGTGTTTCCCAGGAGAGAAGGGAGTGAGTAGGTATGTCCACAATGTAGTGCAAAACAAAGGTGTAAATGGCTGCACAGCTGAGCACCTTCTGATTAACTGGTCATGATACCATCCTGGTGCACCTTGGTGAAGTAAGTGTAGTGATTTCAGTTCCAGAATTAACTCATGAGAATCATTGTTTGTGACTCCATTTATGGATGCTTCTTTCTATTCCTGTCCCTTGTTTTCAGTTTTCCATGTGGTAAATGCATAATTAGTTACAGTAATAATATTCCCCTTGTATCAGCCATTAGTCTGTATGGTATGACGTCTTATCTCACCCTTTTTTTATCAAGAAGGATTTTTTCCCTTACAAGTCAGTGGCTATTTATATAACTCTTATTCCTCACATATTTTTTAAAGGCTGGACTTCACCTCCTCTCCTGCAGAGAAAAGAGTTCTTAAGGTCTGCTTCTACACTGCCAAGAGGATTTAAAGAAGTGAAGAAACAAGGCCATACCACAGCAGTCAATCTAAATGCCTGGACCAACAAAGAAGACAATGTGAAGTTTATGCCATATGAATATTCGGGTACAAATTTGCCATTTGCAGAGTCAGTACTTTTAGTCACTGAAGTCACTAAAGTTGCAACGCACAAGTGAATTCATGTCACTTTTGCTGACTTCTGGAGTGTTTCCTTTTGCCACTTTCTCACAAAGAATGTAGACTTAATGTCCCCTTGGGAACAGTCAGGAAGAGATATAACAATTCAGATATCTGAATATCTCAGGGGGAAAAAAGTGAAGGAAAAAAAAAAAAAAGAAGAAAAAAAAAGTCCTTTTTTCTCTTGGGCATTTTGTTTTTCTGACATCATTTTTGAAATGATAAGCCGTAAAATTTTGGGGCATAAGATGCAGATTTCAAATTATGTATATGTGAAAAGAAAAGGAAAGCAATACAACTAATTTTTACCTATACATTGAGCATTGAAGATCCTCTCTACAGACATAACAGTATGTTGTTCTCTTCTTTCAGAGTTTTTGAAGAACTAGCTGGAATTTATCATGGGAATTGTTTCAGTCCTGAAGGATAGATTTTGTACAAATACTAGTATAATCTTAGAGCACAGCAATCACATATTTGTTTATTTTCTGTAATAATAAAAGTGTTTCCATTTGTACCATTTCCTAATTGATAGAATTTTTATTAAATGTAAATAAACATGTTTTTCCCTTCCCTTCCCTTCCCTGTTGAAGGAAACTTCAGCATATTTTCATTTGTAATGAACTTGTAGGTACATTGAACAGATGAAGTACATTTTTGAAAGTATATTCAGCAGGTAGGTGTATTTTTTTGCTTATATATAAATTCAAAGTTGAAGGACAGGCTATTCAGATGTCATTACTTTTCTCATCTCTCAATTACAATAACTGTTCTAAGTCAAAGCAGTTGCTCTGAAATCAAATAGCTATGAGTCAATGGGAATTCAGGAACACTGAAGTGATATCTTGGCAAAGGTGACACTGTGTATATACATAGACCTGGCTTCTGGAAATACTTTTAGGTCTTTTAATTTCTTTCTTGTGACTACCTTCATCAGTTCCAAATGAGCTGACCTCATATGCCCAAAATTAGACAAAGCAAATTAGGAATAAATGCAGAGAGGGGGTAAAAATGTAAGCAGTAATAAAATGTGTGGAAGTTTTCTAAAATACATTTTGAGAGTGTATTTTGATAACTAGAGAAAAGACTATATTTACTAGTGGGTTTATATCCACTAGTGCAGCTTTCCTTTGAAACAGCAAAACATAATGTGTTGAAAACTATCCTGATGAGAATTGTAACAGACTGATCTGTGTTACAGGGAAACTTCTTTTCTCTGAATTGTGTTACGGTTCTAAAAAGTCTTTGTAGCGCAATTCTTTGTCCATGTGTCTACCGTATAAACTCTGACATCTCTTGTGAAAAATGAGTGTGTCTTCGTTGCCAGTTTTGATGGAAAAAATTGGGAATGGATGAGCTAGGAAAGTGAACTCATTGAAGATTAAAGAGAGGGTTCAGGACCTTGCTCTACTCTTCTGTCCCATCTAGAGTAATAATGCGAAAGTTTTACTCTTCAGATATAATTACCTAACTTGCAGTAGAGGTCCACAAAAAGAAGAGATAAGCAGATCCCTATATTATACTTACCTCTGTGGGTATTGAAACTCTCTTACCATAACTGTCACTGACGTGGACACTGAGAAATTGTTCATTGCCACAGCACCCAGAGGTCAGATCTTGCTAACCTTAGTCTTTCCTACAGCCTACACTTTCCTAGAAGTTTTGTTGGAGCCAAGCTCTTGATTTGACCTAGAATCTTAGAAAATAAGATTTAAAAAATCACACACTACGTTCAGCGTTTTCCCCTTCTTTGTTCTCAGCTTCTCCTCCCCATCCCATTACGTCTCCAAATGCCTCTTCACCTCAGTAAGATTTTGACATTTGGGAAAAACTCGCTTTAAAAAAAAAGAAAAGGATAAAACAGTTTGGCACAAGGGAGCTGCAGCTCTTCAGTTCCCATTAGAATTTCTGAAACGACAATAGCTGAAAGGTTAGGGCAAAACCTATTAGAAAAGAAAAGTTGAGGTAAATCAGGTGAGCTCATCGAAGAAAATAGGGAAATTTGTTCCCTTTTGGGATTAGGTCTAATTAAGGTGAGCAAGCAGCTGTGCCTGTTTGGAATAACAATTGTGCTAGCATGTCACTTTTTTTCTGCTTAGTTGAAATTTATATAGTTTGGGAATGGTGGATGTAAGAAAATTAGAGCTCATTTAGAATCTGTTGAAAGGACACTGCGCCTTCATTATTAGTTTTGCATCTGAATTTTCCTGGGGCTGTCCTCTCACTGTTATAGGTAATGGATTTTTCCCCAGATGTAATTGGATGAGTTTAATTTTTTCTTTCATTACCTGTCTAGAAGCCCTCTGCCCCTATTTCCCTTTGTGTTTTATTAGGACTGTAACCCCTATTTAAATAAAGGCTTTGATTGTGATTATATATGTTCAATCAGCACTTTCTGATTGAATAGTTCTGGTCACACAACGCTCTTGCCTAGGCATTTTTTACTAATTACATTTTAGCCATGGTTGTGTACTGTAGAACTTAAAACACTGTTTGTTTTACACCTTTAAACTCTGTCTAAAGTTTGTATCTCCCAAGGGCCAAGGTACTTACAGCAAATGTAGGCATTTTCTGATACTGAAGTACACGAGCTGAACCATAGGTCATTCTACTAGGTTATAATAGTTACCCACTAAAAACGTGTAGCACTGATTACCTCCTCTCCAGAGTCTTTGGATATATAAATGAAGTTGGCTACTTTTTTAAGGTCTTCCGTAGTTTTGATTTTCACAGCTTTTTTTGTGGGGTTTGTGTTTAATTTTGGGGTTTTTGTTTGTTTGTTTGCTGTTTCAGTTTCAAGATCTATTTTTTTCCATTTACATGTTTTAAAATTACTGTTACTGTGGAAAAACTTGTTATCTGCTGTCAGAAATGACCATACAGGAACTGATTTGTTTCTTACAAACATCTGATTTATTCTGATATAATTCTGATATTCCGGTGTTCTCACACCACAGTAAGTTACACTAGAGTGAGGAAGGAATTCCATTTTAGGCTTCTAGGTTTTACAAAGCTCATTGGGAACAGAATGTCTTCCTGTAAATCCTCCTCAGTGTCTTTAACTCCTTTAATTAGTATAAGAGACCTAATGAAAATTTTTGATTACAGTTGTTAGACCTAATTCAGAAATGTAACTTTGGAAATCTAAAGACCTATTTCTTTCCAGCCTCATGCATTAATACGTTAATTATATTTCTTTCCATGGTGTTCAAGTACTATGCCAGGTTAAGACTCCTTGCGTTAACAGTCCTCAGCTGGAGGCTCTGAGGTCACTTACACCTCTTTAAAGTGAAGAGAAAGTGGGTTGAACACACGACCAAATCAAAATGGTACTGTTTGATATCATTCTGCATTACCCTTTTATACGTCTCAGGAAAAGTGGTTACACAGAGCTGCAAAAAATCCATATCTAGTCTGACACAACTTGCAGATACTCCTTATACCACATCTCCAGGTCTATAGCTCAGGTTAAAGAATCTGGCTCAGTACTTAACACTGGATAACGTACCAGAAAAATCCAGTGTTTCTTGTAACTGGGAAAAGGACCACTTAGGTCTAGATCTCTAGTCTAAATTAGATAAAGCTATCACCAGCTATGGGATACATCAACCTCATACTAGCTTATAGAATCTGCTTTTTCAGGGTATCACTGGTTAGAGATACTAAATGGACACTTTATTATCACTGTATTTCCAGCATTATTTCACTATCTGCAGATGCAATTTGGGCAGATCTATTTGGTATTTCAGCTTTGAAATGTTTTCATCCATCACATTATTACAAAATGACTAAACAGTGGGTGGTTATGAGAGATCACTATTGGAAGAAGCTTATACATTGCTTTTATTACCATCCTATTGTGCATACAGCTTGTATCCCTCCATACATATTTATATAACTTAGATGCTTTACAATTCTTTTATCCTGAATAATTTCAACACCATAGAAAAGCTACTTCAAAACCCATAGACAGCCTCAATGTAAAATATTATTAATAATAGAACCCTGTACATATAAATAAATAAATAAATGGATAAGTAAAATTAAGTTTCTCACCTGAAGAATGCATTAGTTACTGCGTTGCTTTGGAGAATTGTCATCAGGCAGAACATGATGAATTCACAACAACTGCCAAACTTCTTAGTTTCAGAGCTCAAAAGGCAAAGCATCAAGGGTTTTACTGACAGAACAAATGCTGCCTCTAAAAACAGGAGGATGACAAGTCAGGAGAACGTAATGAAACATGACATTAAATCACCAACTTGTAACATTCCCAAGAAATAAGTTTTAGAAGTTCTTGCACCCACTTTACCAGTTTGCTTTTCTCCCCCCATTTTGCTCTTGGTTGACCCTACTGCATACTTAGTGTCTCTAATTCTCACTAAATCAATTGTTCTCTTTGGTGATGATTCTTAGATCTGGTCTTTAGGAATAATATAGACACAAACTAGTTCCTAACAGCCCACGAGCAGACTTTCTCCTTGGTGTAGATCACAAAGGCAATACAGGGCTAAGCATTCACTATCAAAGAACAGACCGAGAGAAGAAGGTAATATAAAGGTCAGATAATTTGCAAAAAGAAGGCAGAGGTGAACTCAGAACAACCAGCTTTATGAGCCAAATACTGGTTTCATACATTCCAGGGCAAGACACGTCTGCTAACAGCTTGTACAGCGCATTTACAAGAACTTCACTGTTTCTGGAAACAGAATATGTGAAGATGGTATTTAGGAGGACGATTTCAAGAGAAAGTATACTGAAGTTAAATAGAAGTTTTATTACTGATTCCTATGAAGCATAATGATATTAATAACAAGAGTTCTTGGAAATTGCAGCAAGAAATTCTGATACTAGCAACAAATTTCTTGCTGGTCTCTTCCCTTTTCAAAGTATTTTCATAGTTTTAATGTTGATCTAAAGTGAAAAATATTGGTGTCTTGTATATACAACACACATATTGCAGGCATTCATGCTTTATTTTCATTCGAAAATACTGAAAATAACCAATGAATTTTTACATAATAGTCATATTTCAAACAGCTTTGTGGACATCTAAGTAAAAACTGTAATGAAGTCACATCAAGCAAGTAAGTAATGAAATTTTAATTTTATTTTATTGAGGATGAATTTTCACAATTCTTTTTTTCTGTCCTCACATTGAAAACAGCATCTGCTACTAAACATGAGCTTCAGTTAAAAGTGAAATGAAAAAAAAGACAAATTATTTTCTCAGGGGAATTGAAACTAAAGTGTGTATCTTTTTTCATATTGCTATATTTTTCAAAATCAAAGGAATAACAGTTGGTTGGTTTTTTTTCCCTCCAGCTATTCTTTTTCTATTGTGTTTTTAAGGAATTGCTTCCCAAAAGTTCCAAAGCTCACATGGCAGAGACAGTAATATTTTCTGTTTGCCTTTTGAAGCATATTCTAAACATTATTTTTAGCTTATTTGGTTGGTTACATCTGTTAGTAGCTAATAGTGGCACGGATATAATATTTTCAGTGCAAAAGGATTCCAGACTTCAGTGCTTAATGCAAATGGAGTCTGTTTTGTAGAAGGAATTAACAAATTTACTCATTACCAAGTTCTCCATGGAATTATAACCACCAATGGATAGCTAAAATTAGGGCAGTTATCTAGCCTAAGTCTATAACATTTTATACTATAAGGAAATTATCCTCCATCCTCCAATAAGTCTTTTGGGGGAAATTTAACTTTAGAAGAATATAATTACTAGGGATACGCAAATAATGGATTTTTTCATGAATATTCATTCAAATAGAAAGCAATCTCTGTGATTGTTTTGTGATCTCTTATGACAAACAGTCATGAGTTCTTGTTCTGCTGACACTGACACTTCCGAAACTGAAAATGTATTGTATAGAATTTACTTATTGGACTAGCATGTTATTTTTCTAGTCTTCACTGAGCAACTTATGCAAGTAGTCAGGCTTCATATCCAAGTTCTCAAGTGCTAAGTAAAGTCCTATCACTTTTGTATTACTTTTAAGTTAAAACTTTGATGATACGGATGGTTTATGATCTTCTACAATATTTCACAGGTGTACTGTAATCACCGATGGGCATTACTACAGTTTCTGATTTAAAAAAAAAAGATATCTATTTCTCATTGATAATGTTCACCCAATGGAAATGCTGTCTAAGCACCCTTTATAGCTAACAGAGATCTAGTCAATGCAGACTCTAGAAGGATATTTAGCTGAAAAACTGCAGACGCTTAACTTAGGTGCTTTTGCACCATGTCAACACTGGTATCTTTGGAAAGGTTGGCTTTGAACACTTAAGTATGGGCAACTAAACTGAGCCCCATGACCTGACCTGAATCCCTCTTAGTTCTCCCCTAATGCCAAAGAAAACGCAGGATATTGCAGTGTATTGCCTGTAAGCAGGAGTCTGCCAATCAGATGAGGATGAGTACAAGTAAATTAAACTGGGATTTTTTTTTGAGACATCCATGCTATAACTTTCCTAATTGAACACCCATTTAATAAAAAAAAAAAAAATAAAAAAAAATAAATCTGAGTATTCTTGAAGTTGAGAGAATTTAAGCTGACTAGTAACACTCTCTAAGGAGTTGACTTAAACAATGGAAAACTGAACACTTTAAATTATGGTACACTATTTCTGTAAAAGTTGAGCACTATGCAAAAAATAATTCAGTGTTCAGGGAGGTAGAAGGAAAGAAGTAAAAAAGAGATGGTTGCAGCACTATGGTTAAAGATCTCAGCTGAAAGAAAATGGACCTGGCAGATTCTGTTTTGCATGAAGTTGGCCCGTTGTTCAGTGTGAATACATGAACAGTCTGAAGAGCCACAGATATAATGAAGCTAGATGAGAAATAACGGGAGCAATAGTAATAACAGCAGCATAATTGATAAGAATCATAGTAACTTTACATTAATTTGAAATTTCCAAATCTATGTTTACTAATATTTACTACGTCCAGTATTAATGAAAGCTAGAGCACAAATGCATTACCCTTGTATAGTCAAATCCAATGCATGCTCTGCTCCTGACTGCATTATGCAGACAATCCAACTCTCAGCAGATAAAACTCAGCTAACTTCCACTCATGACTTACAATTTCTTTGGCAAGAGCTTATCACTAGAATAACGATGATGCCATATTACATCAGGGATAAGTTTGAGACTCTTCTAATGAATATCAATATAATTTGAGAAGACCTAAGCAGAGATACTACTCAATTCACCAGTATATGCTGTCTGTGTAATTCACTTCATAGAATCATAGAATGATAGAATTGTTTGATGGGCAGGATGACCTTCCACCAGGCCTGGTTGCTCAAAGTCCCATCCAGCCTGGCCTTGAACATTTCCAGGGATGGGGCATCAACAACTTCTCTGGGCAACCTCTTCCAGTGCCTCACCACCCTCACTGTGAAGAATTTCTTCCTAATATCTAATCTAAATCTCCCTTCTTCCAGTTTAAAGCCATTGTCCCTTGTCCTATCGCTACAGGCCCTTGTAAAAAGTCCCTCCCCAGCTTTCTTGTAGGCCCTTTTTAGGTACTGGAAAGTTCCTAGAAGGTCTCCTCAGAGCCTTCTTTTCTCCAGGCTGGGCAATCCCAACTCAGCCTGTCCTCATAGGAGAGGTGCTCCAGCCCTCAGATCATTTTTGTGGCCTTCCTCTGGACCCAGTCCAATAGGTCCATGTCCTTCTTGTGCCGAGGACCCCATAGCTGAAGGCAGTACTGCAGGTGGTGTCTCATGAGAACCGAGTAGAGGGGGAGAATCACCTCCCTTGACTTGCTGGTCACACTGCTTTGGATGCAGCCCAGGATACGGTTGGCTTTCTGGGCTGCAAGTGCACATTGCCAGGTCATGTTGAGCTTCTTGTCAACCAGCAACCCCAAGGCTTTCTCCTCAGGGCTGCGCTCGATCCGTTCTCTGCCCAGTCTGTATTTGTGCTTGGGATGATTTCATGAGTTTAATAATCACCATGGATAGTATATTTGCACTGAAATAAAGGTAGCTAACATTTCATTCTTAAATTCCATCACTGCTTTGAGACATGGTGATACTCTAAATAATTATCTACTTCGAAGATGTCATCTACTTCAAAGATGACAGTCGGTGAGGAGCACAGCAGTGGCAATGATAAGTTCTGCAGCTGAACATGAGTTGGGGAGCAAAGCGGGGGCAGTCCAGGAGCTACCAGCTCTTGCAAATGAGGCTGACACAACAGGGGCATTGCCAGGGTCAGCCATGGGGGATTTAAACGGCCTCTAAGCAGTGCAAATGACCAGAAGCGCGGTGAACAGGATGGGCAAACAGGGCGTGGCGTGTCAGTCAGGGCGTGGCATGGCAGTTGGCACGGCACTTCGCACAGGCAGGGCATGCAAGTAGGGCGCTAAAGGTCTGCCAGCTCAAGAGATAAGTTCGATTGGTGGTCACCACCCTCTCAGAAGGAGCTCAGCTATGGTGTCCACCCGGTGGAAGGCCATGTTCTCCACAATCACCAGAATGGATGTGGCAACCCAGACTGCACTCCCACAAAAACACGCAGCCATCCAGGTCTCAAGCTGCAGGGAATGCCAGAGCCTTTCACTGGTAATGGGTGGCAGTAGTGAGAACAGCTGTGTGAGGTGTGACCAGGTGGATGATCTGCTCAGCCTAGTGGCAGAGCTGAAAGACGAAGTGGAAAGACTAAGGAGCATCAGAGAAGCTGAGCAAGAGATTGACTGGTGGAACCAAGCTCTGTCCTCCCTAAGACCAAAACCGGAGCGACATATAGGAAATACCCAAGATCAAGGAAATACTCAAGACCAAGGGGACCCTATATCCTTCCCCTGCCAGGCTGAAGGCAGCAACCTAAAGGAAAGGAGTGAATGGAGGCAAGTTCGTGCTCGGGGCGGAAGGTGAACTTCCTTGACGACAACACCCTCCCAAGTGCCTCTGTATAACAGGTTCAAGGCTCTGGAAGTGGAAGGCCAGTCAATGGAGGATGTGGATGATAATCCTTCTATGCCAGAGGGGTACCCAAGGTTAGAAAGGCCTACCACCCCATATCACAACCACATCCATGAGGAAGAAAAGAAGGGTTATAGTTGTAGGTGACTCCACTCTGAGGGGAACAGAGGGTCCAATATGCTGGGTGAACCCTCCTCATAGGGAAGTCTGCTGCCTCCCTGGGGCAAGGGTTAAGGACATCACCAGGAAACTTCCCAGCCTGGTACAGCCTTTGTACTACTACCCATTATTGACCTTCCATGTAGGTGGAGAGGAAGCTTCCACAGGTAGTCCAAGGGCAATCAAAAGAGACTTCAGGGTCTTGGGATGATTGGTGAGGGAATTGGGAGCACAGGTTATTTTTTTCTCCCTCCTTCCAGTTGTGGGCAGGGACATTGGAAGGAACAGACAGATCCAGTCTGTTAATACATGGCTCCACGGCTGGTGTTACTGTCATAATTTTAGGTTTTTCAGCAACAGAATGGCCTACACGGCACCAGGCTTGCTGGCATCCAATGGGATTCACCTCTCTCAAAGGGGGAAGAGGTTTTTTGCTCAGCAGCTTGCGCGGCTCAGTGACAGGGCTTTAAACTAGATTTGAAGGGGGAAGGGGATAATATCAGGCTTGCCTGTGATAAGCCATGGGATGACATGCCATGGTTAGAAGGACAGAGTGCTAGCAAAGACCGTCAGCCTGTTGATCTGAGGCTTGCTGGAGACACTGCAGTGCAGTTGAAGTCTTGTGAGGATGAGCAGGGGACTCCTGGGGTAATAGGAGCCAACAGGGAAACATCGATGAAATTCCTAAAGAGAACTAAGGGGTGTTCCTCCAAAAAGATGACATGGCCAACAGCGCAGCTGACGTGCCTTAACACCAACACATGAAGCATGGGCAACAAACAGGAGGAGCTGGAAGCTACCATGCTGCTAGAAACTTATGACCTAGTTGCCATTACTGAAACATGGTGGGACGAGACTCATGACTGGACTGCAGCTATTGATGGGTACAGACTGTTCAGAAGGAACAGACAAGGAAGGAGGGGCAGAGGCATTGCCCTCTACGTCAAGAAATTGATAGAATGGGAAAAGCTGTCCCTGAAGATTGGCCACAAGTAGGTTGAAAGCCTGGGAGTAAGAACTAGAGGCCGAGGCAACAAAGGAAACCTTGTGGTTAGTGTCTATTATAGGAATCAAGGGCAGCCTATCGATGAAGCCTTTTTTCTCCGGTTACAAGAAGTTTTGCACTCACAGGCTCTTGTCCTGCTGGGGGATCTGCTGGAAAAGTAGTATGGTGAGTTGTAGGCAATCCAGGAGATTGATGGAGTACATGGAAGATAAGCCAGGTAGTAGATAGCCCTAAGAGAAGGGATGCAATTCTGGACCTAATGGTCACCAACGCAAGTATGCTCATCGGTGATGTCAAGATTGGATGCAGCCTGGGCTACAGTGACCACGCACTGATGGAGTTCACAGTGCTGAAGGATATCAATCAGGTGAGGAGTACAGTCCTGATCCTGAATTTCAGGAAAGCAAAATTCCAACTCTTCAAGGAGTTAGTCA
>NW_009635477.1:0-1143 GCF_000690535.1 Cariama cristata | reverse complement strand
CCAGATGTCTGCTGGAAATACAGTACAGCAGAAAGGAAACAGTCTAGAGCCAACGAGGGAAGGTGCCCTGCTGGACCTGGTGTTTGTGAACAGAGAAGGACTTGTGGGTGATGTGATGGCTGGAGTTCGTCTTGGGCAGGAGCAATCATGAAATGATAGAGTTTTTGGTTCTTGAAGAAGTAAGGAGAAGGGTCAGCAGAACTGATACCTTGGATGTCTGGAGTGCAGACTTTGGCATAGTTAGAAGACTAGTTCACAAAGTCCCTTGGGAGGCAGTCCTGAAGGACAAAAGAGTCCAGGAAGGCTGGACATTCTGCAAGAAAAAAATCTTCAAGGTGCAGTAGCAGGCCAACCCCATGTGCCAAAAGACAAGCCAGTGAGGAAGAAGGCCAGCCTGGCTGAACAAAGAGCTTTGGCTGGAACTCAGGGAAAAAAAAGAGAGTTTAAAGAAGTTTGGAAGAAGGGGCAGGCCACTCAGGAGGACCACAGTGACATTGTGAGGTTATGCAGGGAGAAAATTAGAAGGGCCAAAGCCCAGCAAGAACTTGATCTGGCTACTACAGTGAAAGTCAACATGAAAAGTTTCTATAAATATTTTAGCAATAAAAAGAGGGCTAAGGAGAATCTCCATCCTTTGTTGGATGTGGGGGGAAACAGTGACAAAGGATGAGGGAAAGGCTGAGGTACTTGATGCTTTCTCTGCCTCAGTCTTTAATAGTAAGACCAGTTGTTCTCAGGGTACCTAGCTCCCGAGATGGAAGAGAGGGAGCATAACGTAAGGGGAAATGATTAGCAATGCGTTACAATGCTTAGACACACACAAGTCTATGGGGCCAGATGCGATACACCTGAAGGTACTGAGGGTGCTGTCAGAAGTGCTCACCAAGCCAGTTTCAATCATTTATCAGCAGTCCTGGCAAACCGGGGAGGTCCCAGTTGACCGGAAGTTAGCAAATGTGATGCTCATCTACAAGAAAAGCCAGAAGGAGGATCCAGGGAGCTACAGGTCTGTCAGCCTGAACTCAGTGCCAGGGAAGCTTATGGAACAGATTATCTTCAGCGCCATCACGTGGCACGTACAAAACAACCCAGTGATCAGGCCCAAGTTGGCATTGGTTTATGAAAGGCAAGTCCTGCTTGACT